>NC_041375.1:17363540-17623540 GCF_900634415.1 Cottoperca gobio | reverse complement strand
AATTAAAAAGCCAACCCATGGAAGCACCAGGTCATTCAATGAATTGATATTAACTTTTAGTCCTCTTGTATCATCATTTTACCCTCACTCAAAAAGTGACATATCCACTTAAAGAGAAAAATGAACCCTATTTTGCTCATCAGCAGTGGTCTGGCAAACATACATGTAACAGAAAAGCATCACACACACACTTCTCTTTAACCCTTTAAAACGATGTCAATAAAAACTATATTTTATATGAATTATTGAAAATTATACACAAATGTAAAATGATGGTGAATCGATGCAAAAGTTACTTTGTGGGAATCATCACCTATGGCTGAAATAAAAATGTATTTAGCTGATCTAAACTCATGCAAATCCTTGTGACTGGTGTTAGGTCTGGCAGCATCGTTAGTCTGCTTTTTAAATGATCTCCAGAGCTGGTGAGCTGCTGGCAATGCAAGGTTAGACAGAAAATGATGGCAGCACGCGGATGCTTCACAGACCTCATGATAGTTTCCGTCTGTCATTATTTACGTCTGACTAGTCGCGTCATGTCAGCTACCTAGAGAGACACTTTTAATGTGAACCCCCTCCGTTCTCCTATTGCTTTTCACAAGCAGTGTAGTATACCATTATTTCTTTGCTTCAGTACCTTTAGGTGAAGCTCGCCCTCCCATCAGCCAGAATCAAAGACAGATCCTCTGCTTGATATTATACATGCCCGTGTTCTCACAGAGATGGCACAGAAGCTACATACCACAATGAGAAAAGCTAATTCTGTATCTCATTTGACTAATTAAATAAAACGGGGAGAAGAAAAAAAAACATTGGGTGATGTGGTGCTTGGGGATTTAAAATCTGGAACTCAAAAAGATTTTGGAGGGCACAGCTGCAGCAGCAGTTCCATAATGAATATCTGAAATGTTTCCTTTACACTGTATGCTGCTGAATAATCTGTAGTCATTAGCTAACAAAGTATTTTCTCTTGAACAGCCGAGATCACTTTGCTATTAACAAGATGTTATAGGTTATAAAGACTGATCAACTAATGAAACACTGAAAACAAAAAGGCCTCTTCTATGAGTTCTCTCTCACGACATACAAATTTATTTCACAACAGTTACCCTCAAGCTCGATAAGACGGCTATTTATCACAGCACTACCCATGAATCAAGTCACGTTGTAAAATCGATCATTGATTCACCTTATTCCCTTGTTTGTCCATCTGAGCCACATAATGATCATTAAACTGACCACAGCATGTCCAAAAAATGGATTTATAATACACTGAGCTCAGCCTCAAACGTCACAAGAATGGTATCATGAGGTCACAGATATATCATACCCCCAAAAAAAAGGATATTAATTGACTGTATCTCACGACTGTAACAACCCTTCCTGCAGCTTTAAGTACAGTACATTAGGGCTGTGGAGCAAGAAACCCTGGGCCCAAGACCTCTTGGCTAGAGTCCATCTCTACGCTTTGTGCACGTGATTCCAGCCTAGATGAGCATGCTGTAATGGGGTTGCTTAGCCCCATCATGACCCAATGAGTGCCGGCTGTGGAGTGGATGTGCTTGGTGTGTGTGTGTGTGTGTGTGTTCCCAGCAGGGAGACAGTGCCTTATGAAGGTCACAACTGCAGCAGTCTGGGGCTCTCTAAGTGAACCCTGGAGAGGATAACAAGCCACATCTAACGCTGCTTCTTTGTGCTCTCACAGCCATTGATCCACCTGAGAATAGTACAAGCTAAAACACAGTTAGCACAAAGCAAAGCAAAAATTCTACCTCCGGACGGTACGAAAAACATCCATTCAGTTCCTGGTGAAAATGATGTTTCCATTTACTAAGCAGAATTATTATTTCGGTATCCGTCTAAAACATCGGCCTTGACCCGAAATGAGAAATGGAGTGTTTTGCAAAGCAATTCTTGTATAGCCGAGTATACAAAAATGTAAAAATGAAGAATACCATTTGCCTCGAGGGAATTTCAGTTCAACCACAGTGTGTGACAGTATTGCCCTGTGTTATGGCCGCCTAATGGACAATGTAGCATTAATTCAGCTTCAGATGAACAGGCAGGACAGCAGAATCAAAAATGAGGAGGGGGCCCTAGGTGTATGAATTATGCATATCACATTACCATAACCCTACAATACACTGTGCGACAAAACAATGCAGTGAAAATTGGGCTTCAACTGAGATATTGAACAATTTCCTACATGGTTCTTGCCTACCTGTGAAATTGTATTAAGCTTGAACCCATATGAGATTTGTACGTTCACAACTAGCCCAGTGAACAAAACACTATGTAAACAAGTGAGGGATAATTGAAAAGAAAGTCTCCTGACTGCTTTCCCAGGGACCTATCAGTCAGGTAGATGTGAATTTGGTTAAATGGCAGGTGAGAAATTACTTTTTCCATTGATTTTCCTTTAGACATCAAAGGCAGACAAATGAAATGGAGCAATTTACTTTGTCGAGCTCTGAAATGGTATTCAAGCAAAACATGTCAGAAACTATTATTTGCAATCATGTTGCTCTTATTAATCCTAAGGAAAAACGGATAAATGAAGCTGCACAAAGGGATTTACTGCGCTACAACACATTTTCAGTTTGCATTAGGCCACAAACAGAGGCGAGACACACGTGCAGTCACACAGAGTAAATAAAATGAAATATTAAAGTGTAACTTTTAAACAAAGTTTTTACACAAACATCATATGATAATTGGTTTCTGGGATGGCAGGAGATTGAAGACTTTTTGTTACACCACACATAGAACATCTGTCACACAACATTCAGGATTTTGAAATATCAACTGACTTTTTCATCTCAACAAAATCCCTTTCATTTTAATTTACAAAATAACGAAAAACTACAACTTTCATTTCATTTCCCAGAATTGAATGGTGAGGCCACATCTCTGATTTGTAGATGCCTTTAGCTGCACAACACACTTTCACTGTGCTGTGTAAAACAGCATGTGGTATTGGTAACTGCTTCTGCTCAAGCCTTGTAATCATTACCTGGCATCTTATTGCCTCTGTGGCTTTTAAAGCTTCTGTCTCTCCCCCAGAAAACAGGGACTTATAGCTGATCTTTTATTAAAACTTTAGGAGAGCCTCCCCCCTCCGAAGGGGGCGGAGGAGGAGTGGGACAAATTAGTGTTGACAGTAGACACTTAAAGCAGGAAAATCACAGGCCCACTGGGAGGCAGGAGCCACATGGGGCTCCCCGCCTGTGTAAAGAACACTCCAGATTTCACTTGAGATGCAGTCGCCTTTTAACGGGGCAGGGGGAATGTCAACAGACCCTCTTGAATGAACCAATAAAGCCACTAAAAGGAGAGGATTAACCAGCTGATATCAGGGACAGCGGTTTGTTTTGAATGCAGCCCTCGCCTCTTTGGAGCATGGCCTGAAACACACTGGGCGGAACATTTCCTTTGATAAGCACGCTGTTACTCTGCCAGAAACGGTGTAGTTAATTGTGCTAATACTTGATTGTGGTCACGGCAGAGTTAACCGTGTAATTCTATTCTGACTTGTACTTCTCCCGGATTGGATGGAGTATAAAAACATTGCTTTGCATTAATTTGGAAATGACGCAAATTGAATTGCTTTCTCCTGATCTCAAAAGGTAAAAGCAGCCGTTTCCCTCTTAACTCTGTTGTATGGTAGTTACACTATTATTGCTTTTACTGCCCGTTTATCAGAGAGAGCTGCTGTTCGTAAGTGAGGCTACACAACATGAAACAGTAATTACAAGACATCAGGGGCTTTCAATCTCCTCTTAATTTCCCAGCAGCTGTGATGAAAAACCCTTAGTCCAATTAATGTGTCAACATATGACCCAACAATGTCATGGCCTTCTCAAAACCTCATAAACATCAAATAAAAGACAAGGCTTCAGTTAGATGTATTTGAAGCACAATGACAATGTTTAATTTCTATAAACCACCTAAAACAAAACGCTTGGTGGTTTTTCTCAGGTGTTAAAAGTGGTTCAAGTTCAAGCAGGTTAAAGTGGGAAGCTATGTTAGTGATATTTGATATGAGGATAAATATATCTCAGAGGGGTGTGAGGTTTTAGAGTTAAGGTCTGGAAAGGCAGAGTCTGATGTTCAGGCTGCAACATGAGAGGATTGTGATAATATAGGTTTGGCTCTTTAAGACCATTCACTACAACGCTTACAATGTACAAAACATGTCTAACGGCAAAGCCTCGTCTAGAGAGAATGTGTTTAATGTCAGGGCAATAAAACACAAATTATTATAAATGAAATCTTTATAAGATCTGATCCTCTTCTGATTTTCTTTATAGGCAATCCACACGAGGTAAATGATCTGTGCTCTTTTTCTCATTAATGCAACTTGATGCTATCATTAGCAGTTAATTCACTAGTTAATATCCAAGCTACAGAATTCTCTTTCATGCACCAAGAACTTGTAAACACATGATCCTCTGCGTGCCCGCTACCAACTTGACTTTATTTAACAGTAGTTTAGTGCTCGTGTCGTAATCCAAGGTCCACGCCCCTCGGTGCATTGTTCAATCACAGCCGTGATATATAATGTGTCTTTAAAGAAAAAAAAAGCTTTAGTAGTTTATGTGGAAATGTGAATATGTACATAACCTTTGATAAACAACGTAATTATGCTCCATTAAAAAACGTGATTATCAATTGGACTTGGACATCTTAAAACAAAAGTACCTTTTCATGCGGCCAGAAATAAACTACAGTATTATATTCAGACAGTATAACATACTAGCTGAACAAATGTCAGGTGCTATAAAAGTGCTTATCTAAATGCCAAAGTAAAGCCTGTTGTCTTTCAACTACTAAAAAATAGTTGCATATAAGATATCTGAAAAAGGGCAAAGTACAATTAGTATGTTTGAGCATCGATCTCCTTCACTGGGAACTTGTTCTTTCCTATGTAAACCAAGGCGATGTGAGATGAATTTAGGCATTTGCAATGTGCATCTGATTTATTAGGGAGAAGGTGAGGCTAAAACATAGAAGGATTTCCCTTTAATCAGATCTCTTAGGAATCCATGTAGTGGACCAATACCCCAAAGAGTTCCCTTTTAAAAAGCCGGGAATATTAGATTGGCTGCACGCAGCCTCAGTTTTAGCTTCAATCAGAGGGAATTGGGGAGGATTTTGTTAAATCTAAGAGCCTTTTACATCTCTGAAAAGTTCATTTCTCTTCATCTATTAACTCTGAATAAAAAAACTACTATCATTTATGCGTTTGTCCATTTAGAAATCCTCTAGCTCGTGAGCTGTAGATCTGAGCCCAAATTTTGAGCTTACGGATGACCAATCACAGAGGTGCGTGCCTCAGAGCTGAACCACAAATGGATCCTTCACAGCATTGTAAATCAGGACCTCAAAGAGTATTATTTAGCCTCAAGCAAAGAGTGCTTGTTTATCAGATGGTGCCTGAGTCTAGGATAAAAAAAATAAAAAAAACTCTCCATAAATCTGGGTACCTTTTATGTGCTCATGGAGACTAGCTGGCTCATTCTAAGTGAAGTGCTCTGAAGAATGCACAGGTACGCATGGCATTCATGTCAAAGAGCGCGCGTTGCATGATGAGTACCTGAGGACTAGTTCTAATGGATGTGGTTTATAAGATAGACCATAATTGGTCTTAACCTGTGTCCTAGTGTAGCGCATCCATAACTTAGACATTTGATTCAGACAAACAAACTATAAACAACAAATCAGTGACAAATCAGAACGCTTAAAGGGTGAATTCAAGGTGAATCTTCGTCTTGGCTAAAGGCTTCACATTCATGATTTAGTGCGCGTTGTCACTTTACGCGTTCAATAAGCATCGACAATTTTTCACATGAAGTGTCAGTCCGTGCCACGCTGCATCCGACAGTGTGCTAAGATGTAAGTTATCACGACTGCAGCGCTCCAGCGGGTAATTTTTTGGAACATTTTATTTTGTTGTCTGATATATTGCCGCTCAGATATGGCAATGCTAAACCCCGGATGATAAATCAAACGTGTGGCGGCTGCCTCCTGATAACTCAATAAGCACCTGGACTCCTCCTTACATGTCACACCTGCACTCCTACGTGTACCACTCTCATTCTCGGGCCTCACTGGGGGGCTCAATACACCTGCCAAGTGCATTTCAGAAGCCTAGCAGCTGGGAGAGAAACATCATGCATGCTTAATTAGGAGGTTCAGAAACCATGGGAATGTTGGCAATTTTAAAAGCACAGTACATATTCCTGACTATATAAAAACATGTTCACTCATATAACATCAGTAAGTAAGAGGACTTTATGACTAAAACATTCTAAATGATCACCTCCACCAAAAGTTTAAATGCCTTCGTCAAAATATATGTTATATGCTTTTCTCAAACAGCAGAGAGTCTGACCTGAGAAATCGTTCCTACAGTATTTTAAACAAAGAAATCAAAGTGTATTCTACTTTCACACTGCAGAGTATTAAATACACTTGATTTAATGAGCATATTTAACAAGAGAATACCAAGGGGAGACTTAGCTGATCAATATTATTGCATACTTTCTATCCAATCAATTTAGTGTCTGCTTAGGAGCCATTACCAAGTCTAATAAATAGGGGGGTTGTTTAAGAAAATAATAATATACTGATTCACAAACCCCAGAGGCATTTATTAAATTGCATAAAGAAATGTTCAATGTCATACATGGTCAACACACAAAAAGGCCATTCAATGGATGGATTTTATACTCACACAGACTGTCAACAAGTATTTACAAGCCAAGCATCGACTCTCAAACCCTCCACTTGATTGTAAAGGAACTTTCAGCGACGTATGATCAAGTATCTTGAATGTTTATTGTCAAATCAGTCCTTTATAAATCGCATATTCCAATTAAAATGTGAAATTTCACTGCCATATTTCTGTAGCAGGTGGTTGATAATTAAAACCATAATGCTTGATAAGTCTCAAGTCAAACAAACCAGTAAGTGTGTGACCAGCCACAACTGATCTGGATTCAGAGACAAGTATGTCCTTGAGAAAGAAAAACAAAAAAAACGTACTACAGTTGTGTTATGGCCACATGCACAGACGCAGTAGTGTCTAAGAAGGCATTTCAGACAGCAGGTTACATTCCAATGAATATTTTAACGTTTTACAGGCACAATATTCTAGCCAGTCTGAGAGTATTGCTTATAAGGTGTGACTCTTATCAACACGACACGAGCTGTGTGTTTATCACGGACTTTGAGTCTGATATGAGGTCCAGTGTTGCTACAGAGGCTATAAGCCCTATAAGGGAGTGAGAAGCAGTATGATAACTCAGAGCGTCCTGCTGTAATTATGGTATTCATGAAAAGATGAGATAGAGTGCAGACTAAATCTGTAGCTCCAGGCAAAATCAACAGCTTGGCATTACGCCGTGACCCCTGCCTATCTTGAGGATACGGCAAACATACCAAAACTTTGCTGCTTTTTCTCATCAGTCAAGAGTGAGGGAATGAAGTGCCTCGATTGCTTGTGATTATTAACTAGACTGAGATAAGCCCTCTCCTTATTATGCAGATTACTGAGGCTCCCCGCTCCAGCATATTGTACAGATGCAAGGGAGCAGCTGCTCTTACAGATGGTGGGTACACGGATCTATCATTATGCCTCCATTGTCTCCACTTCAATTGTTTGGGGGACAACAGAACTGCATCAAAGAGGAATCCGACTGCAATGAATTAAGAAAGAGAAACGGAAACCATCAAGTAAATTTATACACCGGAGGCCGTGGAATGGAGAGGAGCGTAAAGCTGAAGCTATTTCATATATACAAGCATGGAGTGGCCCAGTCATGTATACTGTAGCCAGATCTGCTGGATTCAGCACTGTGCACCAAACATATGTCGTTGTTTTTTTTTTTAAAGATATTAATTCAGGATGCAGATATTAATTCAAATACGAAAGAAATATGACTAATTTAAGCAAAAGCTCTACAACCAAATGAATAAATTAAAAATTAAAAATTAAACTACAATGCCCAGAAAAATATATATTCTTTTTTTCCATACAAACAAATAACTGGAATTTGGATTTCATGTAAACTCCTCCTCGTTAGTGAAAATTAAAGATCATCATCCTGACACCACACTGTTGACGGCTCCAGAATTAAAAATATTAAACCATCCCGCGAAGCCAACCGCAGTGAGGGAAGAATATGCAGATAGCGTCAATTTTGCCCTTAAGAGGAACCTCTGGTTGTCCATTTGACTCGCCACACCTCCTGCTGTGCACTGCTGAGATCAGGACACTGGTAGCTCCTCTGATCAAACATGACATTACACTAGAGGGAATTACATGCTCAGATTATAACAGAGAAGGTCACACCGAGTTGTAAGTCATGACAGAAGTCTCACACTATTTAGCAGATAGGGAAGGGTAATATTACTTTAAGAATTAATGCAGTGACATTAAACTGAGCACCATGCAAGATCCGACCCTCCTCGGGCAGCCTGGGAATTTAAGGTTAGATGGAAATATCCCTGCAATAAATGGGAAGTATTTATGAAATTATTAGTCATTTTACTCACAGTATGTGACGAAGACTAAATAAAATGATAAAACACACTGTAGGGCACAATAAGCTCATACTGAATGTTAATGAGAAGCAGACACACTACAAAGTACAGGAGGTAAAGCAAGTTATGGAAATGTCTTACGCTGAAGTGAGTAGAACAAAACAAATCTTGGTCTAGAATTAGTCATGATGTTTTTGATTCATTATTATTCATTTGGGAAAAAGAAGTAAATTGAGTATTTTATATCTTACAGTGATTTATGTTGCATTAATCAGTGTTCACACTGTTTTTCCAGGAACATAACATTTAGAATATGTTTAAGACGTGCTAATAATATTCACCAACTAAATTATTGCAGGTGGCGGAACGAAGAATAAAGGCCCATGAAACTGTCCAGCCCTCGTTATTCCATCATTTTCCCGCACAGCGGCCAACAAGCCAACTCAATAATGTCGCAAGATAACTGTATTTAATTTGAGTTTTTACGTCATTGTGTGCACATATCAACGATGGATCTTGGATGTTGAGGATTTTTGTATTTGAGTGCATTTATTCTGTATAACAGCAGCCATTGATTCCAAAGACAAAGCAAGATGCCCGCTAGCATCCATACAGTATGCAGTAATTCCCATAAGGTACAGAGAACTAACATTATTTGCTCCAAATAGAAAATCAATTACTTAGCAGAATATTTTCTGTTTTCAATATCCTACAGGAGCTGCTGTCTTCAGATGACCTCAGCATGAATTAATAAACCCCTGTTGCCCATCTTCTTTCATACTATGTATTTATTCAGTGTTGAAGTAGAATTCATGGCATAAAAAAAAACTTGCAAACAATTCAGTGCCTCCGAATACACTTTGCATGTGGATAAAAGCACACAAAGGGCGCAGGAAAAATAAGTAGCTTTATCCCAGCAGGTCAGAAAGCCATATTTCAACATTAATTCCTTAACTGGTATCTGCTGTATTCAAATAAATAACAGTTTTCCTTTCTTCAGTCATGTGTCATGGGTGGATAGATTGAGCTCCTGTCAGAGCACAAAGCTCCCCTCAGAAGTCTACATTGCCTCGTCTGTTGTTAGGACCTGGTCCACATGGGGCCAAATTTGATTGGAAAGCCCAAAGGGAGGAGTTCTACCAGTCACAGGGGCATTGTTAGTGCCTCCAAAATGGCCAGAGAAGAATGACTGATTATGCAACCACAGCTAGGGTTACTAATAGGAATTCTATTTGAATTTCTAACATAACAGATGTTTGCTGGGCACCTCCATGGAGTGTGCATACACAGTTATGCTAATTTGCCAGTGTTTCCCTTCGAGTTAGCTCGGAGTCATTAGAGCACACAGCTAGCTTGGATCCCTCTGTCAAACTAATAATTGGCCATTATTGATATTAATTAACATTTTTGCTCTCTATGTCCTTTTTGACCCACTATCTGTTAGTAAATCCAGTTATTGACTCCTATTAGGGAAATAAAATCCACGGGACTCTATAGTAGTTGCGAACCATTTTTCAGAAAGAGAACATAAAGCCAATTAGGAATGGGTGCAGACAGTTGTCTTCATTCTCCACTGACTACTTCTTGATCTCCATTATAAATTGCTAATAGGGCAGATACTGGTTAGCAAAAGGGAGGAGGAGTGGGGGGGGGGGGGGGGGGTTACCATTGCTCACTCCCACCCGTGATGGCAGGTGAAAAGGACCAGTAGTAGTATTCTAGCTTGATGAGGCTACACCGTCATCAGCTGCTGTTTTTTTTCTTCTTCAGTCTCTTTCTTGAGGGGCCTCATGATGCCCCTTCCTCTCTGCTGCTGCTGGTCAATCATGTTAATTGGCCTAAAAGTAGAATATTACAGAAAGCCATTAAATTGTTGACGGTTCATCCTCAGAAAGTAATAGCTTTTGGTCTCTCTGCCGTTATGACGCGATGAGCATCGGAAACACTGTACAGCATAGGTTTATGGGCTCAGATCAAGAAAGGTGTATATTGACTGGTTTATTTTCCACAAAACTCCAAAGGGACTGGTGGTTTCAAGAAAATATATCAAAAAGGCTATCAACAATGGTTGGGTCTTCCGTGTAAAATCAATAGTGAGCCATAGATGGCTTGAGTTTTCACAGTTCTCTGTCGTCATTTAAAAAGACTGTAGTCTGTATGAGATCTGGAAAGACCCATGAGATGTTTGTAACGCAGCAAACCACGCTACATGTTTAAAAAAGACACAGATTGAACTTGATAACAGCTCATCGCCGCTCTAACCTGACACTGTGGGAATGAAGGTTTAGTTTGCTAGAAGCAAAAGAGCTCAGTAGCATAAAGGATCAGGAGTTGTTGTTGGAGCAGGTAGTCCAACATAACCTATGTGAATAACAACTTATGCTCCTTCTCCCTGAATCCAGATGCTGCAGTGGCAGTCCGGGTTTATGACAAGAGGTATAGCGGTCCCTTAAATGAGCAGTATTTAATAGCCTGGTTTCAAGTGTAAAGGCTTTCTCCCCTGTGCATTACTCCAAGAACCTAATTACAAGTTTCATCATCAATCATGAGCATTATTTATTCAGTGAAATGAATTTCTAATTAATAACTGATGAGCATTATGGCCTCGAAGACTGTAAAGCAATTAATTATGGTTGGCAACAGGGAATATCCATGTAAAAGACTATCTGGTGCACAGTCACAGCACAGCGGTGCCAACAGGCTAATGTCCACAAAGCAGAGGCACTGGATTGTTTTTGTACCTAGGCTTTATTGAGATAATTACTTTCATGAATGTTGTCTGGGGGCTGTCATACTGTTGGCGATGTAATAAACACAGAAAAACTGTATTTAATTTTTGTTAAATACTGTTTTGAACTATTCTAGGTGCTGTGCTCCGCTCTCTATCCTCACAGATGTTTTGGGATTTTTCTCACACTGCAAGAGCTCCCAGAGTGCGTTTTTATGCAAGATACTCGCTAAACATAATGTACAGACTTTTTAATGGCGAACATCACACTTCAAAACATCAAGGGCACAACAGCTACTGTCATTTCTATGGTTTCTAAAGAGATTTCTCCTTGAAGATTTCAAAAGTGCAAAGGGAGGATTGGCTGCTCCTGTACATAATGATGAGAGTTGCAGTCCAATCATACAGCGACAATCCAAGATTAACGATTCATTTAATGTCAATTATTGACTCGTAAATTATACACATTTGAGAGGAATTACCTTGATTCATAAATTAACAAAACTATGTACAGCCTCACTTAATGTTAATATACAATATCTACTGTTAAACCTACTGCACATAGCAACCTACATAAGTATTGTTAAGATGAAGCTTACTTATTTACTAGTTTAAATTCATTTTTTTTCGCAAAACATTTTCTTTCGTGGAACTGTTTACCAAACCTAATCTAAATGTGAATCACGGCAAATATAATATATATATATAATATAATATTTATTGCCATCAGGATGAAGGGAAGGGCAGACTTTACATCATACCTATTTTATTTTATATAAATATTATACAGTTATTATAACCAGTTCTTAATAAGAACCGATGCAATAGTCTTTATGTTTTGTCTTTTCAATTTTTTTCAAGTCAATTATAACATTTTGACAAACTGTGAGCTTAGAAAAGTTTGAGGTTTGTGTTTAGTTAATCAACAGCTGCTTATTGCTTGCTGATTAATAACAGTTTGGAGGTGAGATTAATAAAATAATAGCGAGCACATAACAGTTTTCCTTGCTAAATACCTACATATATATATATATATATATATATATATATATATATATATATATATATATATATATATATATATACACATCACTGTACTTACAACTATGTCATTCCACACTTTAGAAAATGTCAAGTCAAATGTTTGTGATGTGATGTTTTGCTGTTGTTATATCATTGATCATCATATATCATGAATTTGTCATATTTGAGACTTTTTTTTCGAAACAGGGTCCCAGAAGAGACGGAGACAGAAACACTGGTGTAAAGAGAGGATTACGTTAGAGCACGTCTGTAGAGATACTGCAGGTCGTAAGAAGAGATTAAAACTCCAGCCCTGAATGGTTCTGCTGGACCTCCTTCAGGAGAGGTTTACACCTGATGGCATACCACAACTCTTGGTTAAAGAAAACAATTTCATTAATTCAGTTATAGTAGCAACTGTAGCGTTAGCAACTTCCCTTTTGAATTATGTACACAGATGATAAACCCTGTGCAAGTAATTGATTACTCTTTTGGTTATATTTCTAATGCATATTATCTAACCCTAACCCTATTTCCCACAGCCATATATATCCCATGAAGAAAGTATTTGCCATTTTCTCCATCACTGTAATGTTTCCTAATGTATATAAACATACAGTATGTAGAGGCAAAGTCTTACATCTTCACATCACTGTAATTGCTGTGTTAACCTAATTATTCTCAGTTACAGCACCTCTCCAATAACCATGGGTCAGACACAGATTGGCTAAATGAAGGTAGATTATTGTACATCTTCATCCAGACGTTACAATAAAATAGACACATTACGGAAGAGACACAAAGAAAGTCAAAATGATGATAAAGAACCATGAGAGGCTGTAATTCTTTCATTTACAAAATGGAAATCAGTGAAGCAGCTCTTTAATTTATCTACTGTTTCAATTCAGCACAAAACATTTTTTGCACATTTGTGGCAGTTTCTTTTTGCATATATTCATCTCACCCCCTGACTCTATCTGCACAAAACAGAGATAGATTGAGTCACGCATGGGTGTTTGCCATCCAGAGTAAACGTAATAAATGTGCATGACTATAACGCTGAATTGCAGCAGTGTCTTAATGTGCGTGACTGCTTCGTCGTGGGTTGAAAGACAATACAGGATTTGTGCAGGTATTTTAATTAAGTATAAAGTAACTTGTTGTGAGAACACGGCACGTGCACATGTGTTGTATGGCTCATGTCAGATTCCATGTGATTGAGATTGAGACATGTGTCTGTCTGAACAGTTTCTTTGAAAGTCTTAAGACAATTTAGTGTGTGTTTATTCACCTATCATTTATTTTCACTTCCAGTTATGTATAGAATAGCAGCAAACACAAACTGAATTGGCAACATGTCCTTTAGGGTTTTTTTTCTCCATTGTTTCATTCATTTTCTTTACATAGTATTTTGTCACAGGGTGCTGGAGTCGATGCAACAATGCCCTTTGTCCCAAGTCAAAACTATAATACTAAAAATTCAATACTAAATTATGTACTGTCATTTTTTTTACTAACATGACATTATAAGTGTGCAACAACGGAGGTCAATCAAACTGACTTACAAAAATACAGCCAACTTTATATTAGAAAGCATTATAAGAAAAACAAATGTTTTATTTAATTTCTTCATTTTTTTAACTCTCCCTAAAACTGTCATGTCACATCCACAATTTTCCCCTAATTTCCCTGCTGTGAGGAGCTTCTTTATTTCTGGAACCACAAATTACTCAAGCACACAAGCTAGGATTTTGAAACATATCAAACTACCCCACACCCCACTAGTTACCCGCTAGTTCATCGGCATTAAACCAAAAGGCCTGTGTCTTCCTATCAACATGCTGCCAATGTGTCCACTGTGTGTAAAGTTATGCTGGCACCATTTGAAATCAATGCAAATTAAGCCAAACGTTCATTTAACAATAGTTTGTCAAAAACCGCAGCTTACTTGCAGAACTTACTTCTTTCTTTCTCCCTGCAGCGGTCAGACTGTCCAATCACCACGGCCCCTGGTAGACCACCACACCAAGAACAGACTATTCCACCACTGTTGTGCAATTATCACCGCCATGTGCATTACTCCCTTTTACAACTTTTTATCAACGACTGTACTTATACTACTGTTACTCTATTTTATTCTATTTAATTATTTTGTACTCACCATTTTACTTTCTTGTTCTTTTGATGTAACAAGGTAAATTTCCCCTTTGTGGGACTAATAAAGGATTTCTGATTCTGATTCTGATTCTGGGAACGTCAAATGTTCTCTTCACACCAGAATAGAACACATTGGAAGATAAGTTAAAGACACGGGGGAGTCCATTACAACGTTCAGTTTGTTTGCACATGTATGTTTTGGCTCAAGCACAATCTCTCAAAATGAGGAATGCATCTTATACTACCTGTGTGTAAAACAAAGAGAAGTAAACTTGGATTTATGCCATAAGACTTGTGAACAGTGTACAAGAGAGGGTCACTTATTAGGGTCCTCTATTGATTAATGCACTTGGACTTTTTGACATGTGTCTTTGTATTGGGCAGTTTTGTCAGCTGTTGGTTGGCCACTGGTTTTGACTCTGCTGTCTTCTAACAATGCTTTAATTATACTTTTATTGTTGCATGAATATACTTTGTATTTTTACATTGTTATGAATTGTGAATGAATTGTTAGGTCTTGTTTTCATGTTTCTTAACCAGCTTGCCTCAAATTGCCACCCAGGGGACAGACAAAGCATTTTGAATTGAACTGAATTGGGAATTGAACGGAACACAAAAGAGAGAGTGCACAAGCAAAACTGCAGAAATGAGCAAAGCTTAAAAAACACAGATAGAACTAGCAGCAACATTCAAGTTAACAGGCACAGTTAGATTTAATCTGCTGTACGATGCTACAATTGCGTGTATAGTGTGAAAATCAAATAACAAAGCATGTTTGATGTTGAGGGGATTCGCTCCATACGCAGTTGCAGTTCTCGAGAACAGTTGGCTGCTCGGCCAAATGTGTCGGCTACTCTTATCTAACTGAATCAAGCACTTCTTTTACACTTTAAACTTCAGACCAATCTCAGCACTGCTTTAGGTACTGATAAGAAGATGAAATGCAATCCATGAATTGCCAATGGAGTAATAGATCAATGAGTTTAAAGGTTAATCAGACACCAACACACTAGTGTATATGTTTAATAAAACTCTCGACAGGTATGATGGAGGCCTTCTTTTTATCCTCCGTCTCAACAACTTTTTATGATAAACAGATAAATGTACCATCCATGTTACAAAATAATCTGTGAGGATTGTGCGCTTGAACGCATTTGATTTACCAAATTGGCACATCTGCTGCATTATCCCAGTGGCCTTATTGCAATGACTGATAGGCTGCATGCCTCAAATGTACATTGTTTACAGGAACACAGGCTATATATGCACATGTTGGGAAACTTTTGAATAGATAGCAAAAATGTATGGTGATAAATCAGTTGTTACTTACTTCTGCAATTGCCATCGATGGAGGTACTGGCCTTAGAACTGGAGTTGGTTCCCTGGCACAGTGCTGCGGCTGCCTGCTGCTCCTATACATAGAAAAGAGTGAAGGTGGTGGAAGAAGTATTCCAATTATTTACTTAATTAAAAGTAGCAATACCACGGTACAACATTCTTTAATGCTATAAATTATAAAATGATCCATTACAGGTAAAAGCACTCAAAATTGTAAGTAAAAGTAAAATTACAAAATTACTCATAATGCAGAGTGGCTAAACTGCTCAACAGTGTCATACAATGATATTATTGTATCATTATTATTGATGTAATTATTTAATTTGTAAGTGGTACTAGTTGACATGTTGTGATTTTTCAAGGTGTAGAGGATTTTAATCTGTAACAATGGATCATATTTTCTAAACTAATCATATGTTTTGGATGTAAAATCTTAATTTGATGAGTAACTAGTAATTAAAGCTTTTAAATAAATGTAGGTAAGTGAAAACTACAATATTTATCTTCGAAATTATGTGAAATCCAAGTTTAAAGATATTTATTTAGTATGATAGAAAACAGAGAAAAGCAGGATATCGCCATATTTGAGAGCCTGAAAACAGCATTTTCTGCCATTTTTGCAATAAAAATTGTTGTATCTCTAATAAAGTAGCATGAAATGGAAATATTCAATACCATGGAAGTTGTATCCAGGTGAGAAGCACAGCTACATCTCTGCTGCACCTCTTGCTCTAGCTAGCTAGGTAGTCAATTAGAAAGCTAACTTTCTCGCTAGCAAATTAAAACACGGTTACTTTCCTCCAAAAGTATCTCATTCTCTCTTCACCCGCACCAGAAACTACGTTGTCAATTGTTTTAATTCCATGGTGTTAGCGAAAATTAAGACATAAAACTAACTTAATCCCTTATAACGCCAGTTAGAGTACACAGCTAGCTAACTTCGTTCGCACTATTTGACATTTGCGTAGAATGTCGCGCTCTGATTGGATGTAGACGGCTGAAATCCAGCGTTCCTATTGGCTGATCGTTAATATTGCAACTTTCGGCCTAAAATGTAACAATAACCTGCGCAGTACCGGAATGTAACAAAACAGCCTACATTTACTCAAACACTGTGGTACTTATTTAACTTGAGTATTTAGATTTTATGCTACTTTATACTTCTACTTCACTACATTTCAGAGGAACATTTTCTACTTTTTTACACCACTATATTTATTTACAGCTTTATATACTTTGCAGATTTAGATTATTAATACAACATTTATTATGTGTTATATGTTATTTTATTATCATGTTATTGTAACCAATTTCGTTTGTCTCTATGTGGATGTGTAAGTGCAGGAGACAAATAAATAAATACATGTATGTTTAACTAGATGTTGTTATATATTGTTCAGTGAGTTTGCAATGCATTCAGATAAATCTCTCAAGACTTATAGAATATTAAGCATTTTAGCCCGGTCATATTTCCACCTGCCATATTTGAATTTGTTTTGTTTTTTTGAAGTCTATGACCAAAATCCAATTTTTAGACTTTCACTATTTTTGTCACTATCTTATCTTATGTTTTTTTTATGTTCTCTTCTCTTATCTTATGCATGTCCCTGTGTTACAAATTGTACATTTTAGTATCCAATACTTTGGTTAGTATTCAATTCTGAATGGAGAGGCGTTTTTTAGACCATATACTTGTATCAGAGCAGTGTTTGGTGCCTGTCATGTGTAAAATAACTATATGTCCCTTTCCTATTAATGGATTACACATGATCGGTTGAATGAAGTAGTTGTTGAACTCGCTTGAAGTCAGCGGGTCATTTCATTATACATTATTCCATTTTTACAGCACTAGCAGCTCACCACTGAAAGTAGATACTCTATGTCATCCCTCAAGATGAGTGAGACACATATAGCAGAGACAAGACTGTGCACATCCTATAACTGTCCTTCTCTGTGCAGGTCTTCAACACACACACACACACACACACACACACACACACACACACACACACACACACACACACACGCACACGCACACTGAAAGCTCTCGTCTTTCCATCTGGTAAAGTGGGCTGTTGTGATTGATTTGTGGATTTGCTCCCTCTTTTTTTCTCTCCATTTAAGTGAAATAATGTATGGAAGCAATCTGGCGACAGACATTTTGGAAAATCTATTTGAAATCATTTCAGCTGAAGCCATGGCAGTTTGTCTTCTTAGGGGAGAGGAGCAAAGTATAATTGTCTGCAGTCTAGTAAAACACAGTATAACTGCCATCACACTTGACTGAGCTTATAGCCAGCTAGTCCCATGGCCTCTAGAAGATAGAGCAGTTAATGTTCCCTTTTATTTTAGAGGATATGTCACTTGTATCGCAGATTTATACCATGATACAGCAATTTTGTCCAAACAGATGGATAATGGTGTCACCGGCAAAAAGCCCTGTTTTTATTGAGTTTAGAGCATATTGTTTAGATAGGGGGACGGTGTTGAACAGCTCCGTCTGCGCTTTCTCTCTTTATCTCTCTAATCTTGCCAGTATTAGATTTGATCATTTTTGTTTGAAGGAGGAAAATGTGGCTGTAATGGCTTCTTAATAGCAAACACAGGGGATACAAATCCAGAGACCCTGTTCTGTAGTGCTTCCATAAGCACCACTGATTTATAGAGGTCTTTATGACAGAAAGGAAAATGATCTGCTGCAGGTATAAATCAGGTGAGGAGTAGGAAATTGAACTTAGATATCATCTTGTCAGATGCTTAATGCTCTTCCTCCTGTCACATTCGATAGGACCAATTTGGAGAATCCTGCAGAGGTAAAAAGAAGACAATTAACAATGACAGTGTGGTAATAGATGAAGCTATAAAATGAACCTGCTGCCTGCAGGATGCTTTGTATGATTTTCACATGAGGTAGTAGCAGGGGTGTGTTGTCTCGGCCTTCCGTTTCTTCACGATTCTGTTTCTGGTGGTTTGATAAGCTGTGATATTTTTAGTAAAACTGCAAGAAAACTAAAACAAGGAAGTACTGTTTGTGCTTTGACTCTGCTCTATAACTAAATGTATTATCCTGCATATGACAGGACTTTAGAGTTAACCTTGTTTTTATGCTATTGATTCCAAAGGCATGTTCTCTGCTGACACTATATAAAATGAATCAATGTATCAATTTTCACGCACAAACATTATATACATGCAGCAGGGGAGTCAAACATGCGGCACGGGGGCCAAAACCGGCCGGCCAGAGGGTCCAATCCGGCCTGCGGAATGATTTTGCAAAGTGTAAAAACTATTTGTTTGGTCATAAAGTAAAATACAGTTCCAGATACCTGTGACAACATTTGTTGTGCCTTTGTAGATACACTGTGATCTGTAAATTGTTGAAATTGCAACTTTTTGCAAATTGCAAATTTCCGGTTGTAAAAAGATATTTTCAGAATGTACTTTTTTTGCATTACAACAAAGGGAAACATTTGGAGTTGTCATTATTTATAGGTTATTATGTTATGATTTTACTGGTCCGGCCCACTGGAGATCAAATTGTGCTGCATGTGGCCCCTGAACTAAAATGAGTTTGACAGGAACGTTAAAAGTACAAACAGCCTAAATAAATTCTACTTCTGTGTCGGGAGCTAATTCAGTTTAGGCTATCACCTCAATTTTAAGTTCGGCAGGCTTCTTTTAATACTGTGATGAAATGCTTTCACGCACATGTCGTGTCCTTCTCTGGTTTATTATTTAATTAAAGTACAACAGTGAAATTGTTTGCAGTAATAATTGTCAAACTGTATGAGTGCTCAAACAGATGTCATCGCTCAGTGGTGTAATGAGTTCAAGATAGGACAGAGAATGAAAATGCTCTCTGATCCCTGAATGTCACTCTGGTTTAAACTACAGCACAGTGGTTTATGGCCGGCATCATGTATTCAGCGGCATGCATTCGCGATTTGACAGATTAGATGTGAGAGGGGGGGAGAAAAATGGAAAGCCATCCATCTGGGTGTGTAGGTTTCAAATGACTTGAATTTTAAAAACTAATTTCTCGGAAGCTGATGACCTTTTGTGAAAAGCTGCTCAACTTTGTCAAGTGGCAATTCAAGCCCAAGCAGCTAAAGAGCTCCAGTAATAACCAGAGATCCACTGCTCGCAGCTCATCAAGCCAACCTCTTGTATAATCTAATTTGATTTTAATGCTTCTCTGAAGGAGATTGTGCTCTTATTACTGTGTAATGATGCTGTTGTCAAGAGCCAACGGTGATGTCTGATATCACAACCATGTTAAACGGCTTCTGTGACACTCATCTCAACATTTTCCACATCGTCTCCAATGCACAATGGCTTGCCATGTATATTTATGACTTTGTTTTTCTTCCTGTTGCATTGTACTTCCTGATGGACAGAAACATGGTCAATCTTTAAAACTCCCTTCTTTATTACCTTTGTGTGATATGGTACTTTTTGTTGTATTCAGTACAGTAGATAGAGCATAACGATGAAAGTCTTCGCTGAGATGAGGAGAATTTTGAAGTGCTCACACTCGGGGGCAGCAAATGGAAAAGTGACAAGCCTGGTGCACTTGTCTATTTTACTTATTCTGTGCCTCGGTTTCATATTCTGCTTCGCACCGTGGGGTTATTTTCCTCCAGGGTTCAGAAGGGCACGCTCTTTCATTTCTACAGAAAATTGTTTCGCAGGATTTCAATCTTTGGCTGCTAGATATGACAAAACACAATATCAAGAACACTTATGTTTCTTATCTGCCATTTTTTCTGGATATAAATAAAAGATCAGTATAAATTTGAGTCAAGTGGCCTCGAATGCACATGTGAGAGATGAGTATGAAAAGAACTATGAACCTTGGGACAGCCCGGCTGTACATTTTCATCGCTTGCTCAAAATTACCCTGGCACTGGGGCTTTGTATGTCATTTGTCATCCTTGGAAATCAATTAGTGTCTCCATGATAGCAATCCAGATGTAATCCTTTGAGTGTTTGGACACAAAACCTGGAGTGTATCTTTTGTTTTCACATTATGTAAACAGAATTTCTTTGTTCGTGTTCATCTAATAGGTTGAGATGACGGTCAATTAGGTGCAGGCTATGATGACTACAGAACAAACAACCTGATCGAATAGTTGAAGGGTCACTCCAAATATTGATTGCCTTAATAGGCTTTCGGTTTGCCACCCGATAATAATTATGTCACCACACAAACGCTAATGCTGGAGTAACTGTCATACTTAAAAAAAAAGAAAAGATATTAAACTTCAGCCGAGAACACACTTTTACTTTTCGCAATTGTTTCTGTGCAACAGCCAGATCTGTCTCTGATCTCCTATCTGTCTGTGAAATTCTTCATGCATTATATAGATGAAAAAAAAAGGCAAACAAAAAAACTGAATGTTGTCACAAACTGTGCAGACAAATAATAATTCTACCGACTGTGAAGTACATACTGTCAAGAAATGATTCAGTGCTGCTTTGGAATCAACAATATTACTCAAACCCCACAGAGCAGATATCTTTTGTGATATATTACTTATGATGATGCACATATGTGCAGGCTATGTATACTGGACAACCTCCCAATGGTGTGAAAACATCCAAACATTGTCCTATTGATGTCCCATTTTTTTCCGCCGTTCGGCTCTTGTCAGAGGTCAACCTCAAACAGCATGCGGTGGAATCAGGCGTTACTGTCATGTCACATTGATGCATTACAAAGCCCAGGAGGTCACGTCTCTGTAAACATACATTATCAAAACACATAGAAGATGTGGGGTGTTGACCTCACCAATAGGTTACGGTCTATCTTCAGGGGAAAAGGGTCATGTGACGGCGGTGAGCAACTTTGTAGTCGCAATGACTTTCTTGTTGCAAATGAAGAGGGTCAAGCAATCAAGACTGGTTGGGCTGTGTGTCAGCACCATTATCTTGCGCTGTCTGAAATGATCAATGAGCTAAAATAAAATGATCACAAGCTAAAATTGGCCCGCTAATGAAAATGGACTGTTTAAACATGCTCGTTGGTGAGAAGCCGGCCAAAGAAATGGGCCAGCGATTTAAAACACATGACACAAGGTAGGTAGCAGGAATACATGGGAGCTATTTACAATAGTTTGACCTTTTCCTATTGATATTTTGATGTTAATGAAAAATAACTTTTAAAAATGCATGTGGATGAATGTGCTGTGATCCAGAGCACACGTGTACAAAGATGTTCTTAAAGGTTTATTTATTTGTATTTATACAAGACAGGAATTCAGACATTAAGCAAACAGATACAGTCTGTAAACAGTTAAATTACTTTATTGTCTATATGTAAATAGCTTTCATCGACAACACTGTGAAGCATAGCCTTAAAATATAAAAAAGGCACTTAGGGCAGGTGCACAGTACGGACATAAATCTCCTTTCCTCCATTTTAGCAATAAATACATACTGTATGTGGGCATTCCTATTACGGTACCATGGTTATGTAAACATGTTGTTAGCACCACCGTGCTGCAGAGTACCCCAGACAACACTGTCATGAAAGGCACAGCATTATAGAAAAAATATTTATAAATAATTTCCCATAAATAAAATATTATTTTCCCCACAAAATATTGTTTTGTTTCTGCAGTTTCCAATGAACCCAAATAGAATACTGTTAGAAATTCAGCCAAAAATAATAAAATCTGGAAAATAAAGAAAACACGTGAAAAGACTTTTCTTCTACAATAATAGAATCAAAAACAAAATAAATGAATGTTGCATATCCCTTATTGCTCTAAATAAGACGTTCTAAGAATGGGATGGACATGTAATCATACTGGTGGTATCTTTGGTGGTTGCAACCAAATATTGAATTCATAACTATTGCCAGAAATATAAAAGCAATTCTCAAAAGAAAGGACATTCTGTACTGCAAGTTGAAAAACACATCGAGGCTGACTTATTACTGCGTCATTTCAACTCACGGCATTTACTTATAAGTTAACTTATCACATTTCTTCAAAGAACAAATAAAGTTCAAGACTTGCTTGTGTTACTCCACTGTTTTATTCCACTTCCATGGCAGACACATCTTGCTCTCCATCAGATTTCTCAGAGGGCAGATCTTGTGACTCCGGGGTGCTTAGGGTGCTCGGGGTGCTCGGGGTGCTTTGGTCGGCGGACGCAGAGCTGGGCTCTGTGGTTGTTAGTGTGCCTGGCTCTGTGGTGTCCGTTTCAGCGGAGACATCCGCAAGCTTGGTTTGCCCTAACCGAGAAGATTTTACCCAGTTTAGATTTGCATTTCAAACGAGTGTAAAAGAAAAAGATGGACACTACTGCATACCAGAATTTAGAATTTTAACATTTTATAAATGTAATAGTATTGGTAACATTTGATGACACTTAGAGGTGTATGCCTTGCGTGGATAAAATGTGCTCGAGTGTCATTATCACCTAAAACAGATTGGTCGTCATCCGTGTCAGCAGCAGCCGAAGGTACGGGTGCCTCAGATGACATCTTCAGTTCGCCAGCGACCTCGGGGAGTCTGGGTGCCTGAGGCCTAGTCTTCCTCGCAGGGTTCAAGAAATAACAATACGCACATCGGAAGGCTGAAACAACACAAATAAAACACGGTACATATAGTTTATGTCACTTCTCTAATACATTCTCAAAACAGACATAGATTAATATACATGAATATGAACCAATGACAGAAAATGCCTGAGATGCATAAACACTTCAGATTGATGTGTAGCACTGGTTTGCATATTCAATCTTGTTGCGTTTTTTTGCTTACAGGGGTCGGTAGTGGCAGAGGCATTTAAGAGCTATATGATATACTACGCTGCCAAATGCTAGAGGGCAAATGAAGGCACAGTGTTTGATGGAGACTGACAAAAGAGTGTTGTGTTTCTTTAAGTCTTACCAACGTATTCAAATTCCTCTTTTAATGCCATGCCGTTATGGGACAGACACTGCTGACAGATGAGAGCGTATCTACGAGGAAGAAAAGATGATCCAGTTAAGACAGCGTACAGTACATGGACACTGGCATTATATTCAGCAGACGATTCCGCACTGCATTTGAAAGTTGAAAAACTATACTTGCCCAAAAAATTGTATATATTATATTATATATGTGTATTGCTGAAAAGAGCTTGTCTCTGTTAAAAAGAAGCGTACCTGTTCTGAGGGCCATCTCCAACAAGATACTCAATGACTCTGTCCATAGCGCCTCTTTCCCTTGGGACCACAGGTCTGGCCAGGGGCGGGCCTGGGGGGTGCATCCCTGTTAAAGCACAACATCAATGCCTGTTAGACACAGTCTGTAGTCTTGAATACAAAATGCGTTAAACAGCAGGATGCTCACAGTAAAAACTAAGTGAAAGAGTGAAGCTGAGATTCAGTTTACTGCACAAACCTTGATGAATATTACAAAAACCTGCCTTTTTTTTCTTAATGAATTAACACTGGATCTCACTTGCAAAGCACGTCCAGAATCCCTGCTGTGTTGGTGAGCAGTAATTAATATAATCTAACATCAAGAGCAATCATAGGAAGATGACTGGTCATTTCTGTGAGACTTGGCAGAGTCTCAATATCCTGCTGGTTATTAATTTACCAACATATGGAAACTCTGTGGTGACTCTTTGTATCAAATTGCTTTTCACTTTCAATTTTCAGCAGAAGCAGGTGATAACATCAAGTCATGTAAACCATTTGCGAGGTTGTTCCCAATGCCAAAGGCAATTTCACTGAGCATTAAAAGACATTTAGTGAGATTCCACCACCATTGCCCAGAGAACAAACGCAGGTCTGGCTAATTAATCATAGTTAACGTAATCCTGATTCGTGCATACCTCACAGTTAGCATTCCACATGGCAATTACCGCATGTTGCTTCCTCTAGGAAGACATTTCCTTTACCGTTACTTATTTGCATCTTCTATTGAGTGTTCATAGCCCATAAATAATGTATATTGAATATGCAATACCTCTGCACTCCACAGATGTCTTGTATACACAGCAACTGATCTGTGGAAAGTTTTTCATCGTGTTTGCTGGCTGGCTTTTGAAATCTCATACGGGCATCATATTCTCGAGGTGAATATTCTGACTATCAAAAGTTATCGCCTATTGCTAATCTTAGTTCACAATTATACACTTGTTTGAGAAAGGTTGGACCTTTTAGTAAGATATTTAAAAACTATTCAAGCAATTACCCATTACAACTACTGTATAACATACTGTCTACCACCCTCTCTGACAACCAACACCACAGAGCCTTGAGCAACTGGGGACACAGAGCCAGGGAAGAGTAAATCACACCTTAATCGACCACATTATGGCGTGGTCCCCCTGTGTGCAGGTAACTCACCGACTCCTGGAACAGGTGTTCCAGGGGTCACAGGCCTCCTCATCAAGCTCTGCTGAGCAGCTATAGCAGACAGGCTCCTCTCTGGGGGTCCACCTGGAGCAGAGTGGGAAGATCGTCCAGGATAGGTGGGCCCAGAGGCAAGAGGAGGGCGAGCAGCAGCTCCGCTCGCAGGATTCACCACCACTGAGGGGGTCTTTGGGATGACATTGCGCTGGCGAAGCTCTAACACAGAACACATTGCAGTTTGCTTAAGAATGGTAAGAAACGCAGAAGGAGAAGTAGGGAAAACAGTGCCGCCTTCAGAACTCATTGCTACCTTGTCCTTGTCTTGGAGTCATCGGAGGTCCAACTGGAGTGGATTCAAGCTCCTTTATACAGGAAGAAGAAAAAAAAGGTGGAAAAGCATGATTGAATATGGAAAGAAATTAGACAATGTGATTTATGTTATAAAGTCAAAACAAAAAAACTCACAATTTTTCTCTTGGAATCAGGATCAAATCTCTCCAGAATCATTTTTGCATTTTTATACGTCTCAGTTTCCATAACTTCTTCAAGCTGGAAAAAAACAAGACATTAAAAAGTATTAAAGGCTCAATGCTTACATCACTTTTCCAATACATTGCACAGATAAATTATTCCGATAATAATAATAATAGCTCTATTGCCGAGTAATTATTTGATGATCATCTGATGTAATTAATAGGTGTTAACAGACACGCATTAATATCTTAGAACCACCTACCATAACATTACAAATATAAATGACTGAGAAAGGGCACCGGGAAGTTACTTCACTAAATTGTACATCTTCATTTAAGTAGCAAACATTTCTAAATGTTTACATATAATATGAAGAATAATTACATTCACTACTTCGATAATGTAGAGTGTGAAAATCCATCAGCCCTAATTATTGAAAGTTATTATACTTGACAGAGAATACTTGACAAGCAATTTCTCAGATGTATTTCTTTCCTGCACTAAATGCTATTAATTAAAGTGACATTAGCAGAGGGGTTTAATGGGTTAAGTCACTGTACCGATCAAACGCTGTCTGTACAGATCCTAGATTAGCAAGTATCTTGCTGCAAAAATGTTGAGAGGATCAATAAGAGCAATACTACGAGGTTTCCTGCATAACGTGCAGAATGAAGTGCAAGTCTTCTCTTCACTGGAGACCACTAGACATCAAAATTACAATGCATTCTACAGAGATTATCAGTTTTACAATATGTTTCTTGCACTTATCTGATCGCGCTGCAAGCCACAAAAGCATGACAATTTGTTCTTTTCTTTTTCTTTTTTATAAACGTCACTTTGCAGATCTCTCAAGCTCGCAGAGGTAATTTCAGGGACATTGGGGAAAAAATATGCAGGCTGCTTGCAGTGCAACTTTTGTAATGGCTTTATAACTGCTACACCGAGTGACGGTGAGTCCAAACAATAAAACATATAAAAGACAATGTAACATTTTTCTTACCAACTTTGACAAGAACCCATAATCTTAAACTGACACTCAGTGTTTTGGCGATGAATCATCTCTGAAAATATTTTATTGGCTTTTTTTTTTTAAAACATCAAGCAGCAGCTACACCCCAATCTGTTGTTTCTTCTACGCATGGACTCCGTAAGACTCATACTCAAAGTTTTGAAATAGTTGTTTTTTGTTAAATCATTTTTAGTTAGTTGCTGAAGTTTGATAACAGACGGCTCAAAATGTGAGAAACTGATAAATGACGGAAATAAAAACATTAAATATGGTATTGACATTTTATTTCCCATCCACTGAAACATGAAGGAACCATGTAACCTGAATCATTTCATTTCAGCTTTGTGGCAATAAGAAAAGTATTTTAATTTGATGTGCTTGATCCTCAATATCATGATACACAAATGTGATTATATTTTCTGTATTTTTTTGGGGCAACTGTCCAGGCCAACAGAAAATATGCTGTTTTATCCTAAAGTGTTACAGATATCAGTGTTCTTTAAGTCTTTGGAGAGCAAAGCTAATGAAAGTTATAGATCAAAAGTTTAAAATAATGTGTCACTTACTATTTTCCTTTTTTGTATTTTAAGATCCTCTAATTTTTCATCTGAAAAAACATAACAAAAAAATGTTTACTTGAACATTCAACACCAGTTTTCACATAAACAAAAATGACCTTTATGTGTTAAGTTGTGAATAAATAGCAAAATAAATTCTTACTGTTTTTTTCAGTTCTTCGTGAAAAAAACATTATAAGCAGCATTCGAAATAACCAAACTCTATAGGGAACAGAGAAAATAAAAGTTAATTGGTTACATTGTTGTTAGTTTAGTCATTTGTGATTGACTATTTTTCACACTTACAATAACGGAAATACTACGAAGGGAAGAGACAGTATGAGCCGTCCCATCATCTGTTCAGGAAGGTACCAGAAATACACAACGACACATGTGATCAGGTAGAGAAGAGACGAGTACAGCAGCAGTCGCCCGACCCATATCTTCAACTGCCTCTGATACTTCTCACTGTATTCTTCAAGAGTCTGTAAATCCTGTGGGGGGGAAATCAAATGAGCATTAAATATTAGTAAACAATTACAATAATATTAGTAAAACAGTGACTGTCACAGTGTGAAACTGTTTTTACATTTAATCTGAACCAAGTGCCATAAGAATAACTATTGTTTTACACATATTGAGAGCTTGGTCTCATGTAATAGATAACAGTTGCTTTAAACATCAGTTTGATTATTTTATAAGTGATTTTGATGACATTTTTACATTGATACATATCTGAATATTCATAATATTGTATCACCCAACCAGAACTTCTACTTTTTTATGAACAAAACATAATAGCAAAAAAGCATTTCTTCCTATATTTTAATATTCCTGTGGTCCAAATACATTAAGAGACAGCGCCCCCACACACCCCACCCACACCCACACACCCACACACACACACACCTCAGTGAGTTAAAGTAAAATCTTTATGATGACGTTTTCTTCTCCTGCCCTCAGGTCTGGATCATTAATGTTAAGTTTCACAGCAGTCTTTTCCAGTAGAGCTGGGCCATCATCCTTTATAATCTTTCCCTAAATATTTTTAATAGGAGTGTAAATTAAATGTATTACAGCCCTCTGGGAGAATCTTTCTCCAATTTTTATTAAAGAATATATGTTATTTGTGTTTTTAATTTTCACCACTGCCTTAATAATAATAATAATAATAATATTAATAATACATTTTATTCGGAGCTGCCTTTCAAGACACCTTACAAAATACAAGAAATAAAAAACAAACTTGCCATTAACTAGTGGGAGCATAACAAACAATGTCTTTGGTCAAATCATGATCAAACTTCTCTTCTTTGTTGTTTTTGTTTAATATGGGAAGGTTACACCACTGCATGAAAGCGCTGATTACCCCCCCATCTATAAATAGCTGGCGGGCAGAATGGGACCCACTCTGGTCACTATGGCTCTCCTGTAACATGTGTGTCTGTCACTCTCAGTACTGGATAAACACATCTCGCTTTCAGCTTTACAATATATCCAGCATGCATGTGTATGGTACAACCATGCACATGAAATTATTTATAGCCGAAATGTTCTTTCATAATAATAGGAGACAGGATTTTTCTGGAGGAGAACTAAAAGACCAAACAAGCATGTTTTCATAACGTCAATGCCAATGACCTCTTCAGTGTATATGTGTAGTGTCTCTTGCCCCAAGGACAGGTGCTGAAAATAGCACAACACTAGCTTAACTGGAGAAGAGCACTAAATCCCAATCAGTCAGCAAATGAGGAGCTGATCTGGCATTTGCTAACACATCTGTTTGCTTATGGTCAAAAGATTCATGCTTATACAATATATATATATAAAAACAGGTCACCAGTGCAATAAATACACAATATCGTCAAATGATGAGACAGGTTGTAAACAAACCTCGGGGTAGTATTCCAACTTATTTGGCAGAGGAAATAAATGTGAACAGTAAAATTATTACCCAATTTGTTCATTGTGAACCTTTTAAAATTGACAGACTAAACCAAGTGCTTCCCAAACTGGGGCTTGACCCCAAGGGGTGGCCCAGAGTTATAAAAGGGTTGCGAGGCTAAAAAGATATATGACACAAAGTCCTGCACTGGCCTTGAACATAGTTTTTATCTATAAAAAGGAAGGCCCTGCAGAAAACATATGGTAGCCATTGGACTAACCAGTACATTATTGGTGCACTCATTTTCAGTTTTACCTCCTAATGAAGTGGATGAGAGAATCTGGCAAAACTTCAAGCATGTTGAAAAACTGCATGATTTTCTGATTGATAAGTACACCTAAAAGGGGCAACAAAAATAAGCAGCTACGTCACTGCATTTTCAGATTTCACTTTTGTGAGTACAACATTATCATAACCAATATAACTGGCCAACGCTACAAAAAACAAAAACAAAGTTGCAATGAGCTGTTGTTTATCTTTAAGTCCTGTACACGCAAAAAAAGCTATTTACTAGTAACAGTCCCTTCATGTTTCCCACCGACTGCTGTGCCCGTGTGAAAAGGCTAGTCCCCAATCGTACCAAGTCTTTACAGAGTAAGTATGTCGAGAACATGCAGGTGTTTCTGGATTGTGTGGGCTTTATAAACATCATTGGGCATAATTACACTGACAGTTTTACTGATAATGCTTCATTTGACAGACAGCAGGCGCCTTCTGCAAGCGTGGACTCAACCAAACTCAGGCCCGGTTCTACGAGGGTGCAAAAGCATGCATTGTAGTTGGAAATAATAAATATTTATCCTACATAATTTCACTTAAAACTTATGTATATTTGACACTAAATTTCTTAAATAAATTAGAAACTACTCTATTGAATTCACACAGGAGTTAACAAAGATAGGCTTTACCATGTGGTAATTTCATATATACTTTTTATTTATTGAATTACCAGAAAACATTCTATATCGATATATATACATTGTTATAAACATATGAATCTACCTATAAATCGGGATAGAAGATTTTGGCCATATTGCCCAGCCCTAATTCATTGTAAAATGCTCTACTTATATTCAAATATAAACCAGGCATAAAAGAATAAAGAAAATATTGGACCACAAAAGGTAAACTGTTGTACTGTATTATCGGCAATATTTGTATCTTACTATATACACCAGTTGCAGGTTTGGTAAGGTTTGTGAAAATTAATCTTGTTCATGTAGGCTGTGTCCATCTACCTGCAGTGAAGGTTAGGCAGTAGGCTCCATTTTACAAAAAATATTTACCTAGACTAGAGCATGGCTTTGTTGTGCTTTGGTAAATGTATACCATGTTTTCTCGCTCACCGTACAAATATAAAAAGGAAAAAAACAGTTCTTGCAATGTATCTGACAAGCATACCTTATCGATTCCCTCCAAAATGTCCACAGTGGATGGTTTAGCCTGTAAGGCAAACATTTTGAAATCCAAGTCAGAGAGATGAAATGATGACATTTGCCAGAACAGTGCTCCTTGTGCAATCAACTTCTTGAAAAGATCTGGAAACTTCCTGTTTCATCTTCCCATTTCTTCACATGTTGTGTATGTGTCATGTGTATCTTCTTCCGTTGTTGGCGATATCATTTAGTTAGCCTGTGCATGCCAATATGCCAAGGAATGGAGATGCCTGGATGATTATTTGCATAAACATCTGAATTGTGATAACGTAGATCATGTGACCACTATTTGTGCCTAACATATGGTGTGGTAGAATTATTTGTAAAATACCTACATGTGCTTGCAAACTGAAAGCTTATTACATCTAAAGTGAAATTATTATAAATAAACATGTTCTTTGACAAAGCAAACCTTATTGCCAACCTGTGTGCAATAATGTAATTTGTATTACAGCAGCATGAAGTAGAAAGATATCAGTAAAAGATTTGAAAACCAACCCTCCACCGTGAGATGACGGCGCCCATGTTGATGAGGGATTGTAGGATGTTCTATTACTGGGATCCTCCTCTGATTTTCTCTCACAGATAACCTCTCCACCTGTTGACAACAGTAATGGGCTTCAAGATACACTCAGTTTGCAATGTATTCAGTACATGGAGTTAAAACTGAGGCAGTGCAATTGAACAGTACACAATAAATGCTGCCTTCATGAACGTTGCAATGTTTAGTTTTTGATCAAACGATTCAATTTTGGAGGCTGTTTGTGAGGCTGATGAATTATAATGCACTGTATAAATATATCCTTCTTAAAACAGTCTAGCATTTGCAGTATGTGGTCTACCATTACTGATATTACGCTAATGGGATGGAAAACATAGTTGAAACATCTTTCAGCTCCACAAATAACTGCCTCCAAAATAACTAACGTTGCATCATCTCAAAGACTGTTTCAACAAAAACATCAAAACCTTAGTTAAGATGTATTGCAGGGCTGCAGTCTTAAAATGCAATATGTTTTAGCTACGTGTACATGTCTGAGTTAAAGTGGTTAATGAGTTACTAGTGTAACTAGTTACACTCAAACAGCAACACACTAACGTTCACACACAGTATTTAGAGTAATTGAACTTAACGTAGTCGTATGTAAAACTCATTCAAACACGGTCTTTAAAACCCTTGCTAACTGAAGTTAGCTAACTTAACTTCACTCTTTGTTTTCAGAGGTAACTTAACTCAAATTAGCGTCAACCTTACGGCATTGTTTACCTCAAAGGAAAGGTTTGTCATGTCGCTAGTTGTGACTGGCGTTTCCAAAATGACTTCTTAACCGAGTAAACAGTTAGCGTTAGCATTGCCGAAGCTAACCGTAGGTAGCTAACCGCTAGCAGGTGGTGCAAACACCAAAGCAGCCAACAGTTGATCACGATAAGTAACAGCAGCGCACTTAGTTCTTTGTGAAAGCAAGCGAGATCAAATACAATGACTGGAAAGTGAATGAATCACAGCAAAGTGATTTGAAATACAGGTGAGGAGGGGGGGGGGGGGTATTATTTACCTTGGCAGTGAAGTTATCCGGTGTCGACAGCCTGTGGCAGCCTGCAGTCCTCCTGTGCTCTTTAGACGGAGGGTGCCTGAGCCAAGATGGGGGCGTGTCCGCTAAAAGAACAGCATGGAACATGAGGAGCACTGCTGGGCCTTCAGCTCTGTGTCTGATGAGGCCCACTCACTGTTATTATGTTTAAACTAATGGTAAGTGTTCCTATGCACACTGGTAGACAGCTAGGAAAATAAAACTATATCCTAGAGAACAACGGTGAAGTCCCGCACAGTGTCAGCGGGGGAACTTTTTGTTATGTCTGACACTGTTATGATTATTATGAGCTTTCCGCCTGACTGGGATATTATTAGTAGCCTATTAGTTGTTGCTGTTGTAGGTAGTAGCCTAGTTGTAGTAGGAGTGGTTAAAAAATAAAGAGGACTTAGTTAGAGTTTGGCAATATACTAAAACACTTAATTTATTCATTCATTCTTTTTGATCTTAATGTGGAATTTTGAAATAAATATTCTATAATCTCCAACAATAATTTTTTTAAGTAAAAGAGTTCCAGTTGGATTTGACTGACATGCATGCAATAAGAGACATTGTGATACATAACTGTTATTTCCCCCTCCCATGGCAGCCAACCCCACTAGTAGTAAAAGGGTGGATGTAGCACAGTTGGTTGACCATTGATTGGCCATTATTTGCAAGTTTGGTGGTTCAATCCAAAATTGCACAAGTCAGTGAACCCCAAATTACTCTTAGTATGTGTATGCCACAAATGTAAGTCACTGGTCAAAGTGCCTGCCAAGTGAATGTAATGTAGTAACAGTTGTTGTGCTTTTTGCAGATTTTTTTAGAAGTTTAAACAGTACTAACATTGTCACTACAATGGACAATGCTCTATTTCATCTATTATAAGGCTAATAAATGTATGAATAAATCCAAAGCATTAGATTTATTGGGTGGTTTGCATACACAATGCAATCACACGTTCGCTATTCAAGTCTGGTATGTAATCCAACAAAGCTTTTGCAACACTGTAAAAAATGTTTAGATGTGCATTATAACACATTATATTGCAAACATAATTTAAACATTGGGATTCCTTAGTGAGTGTAAGCACAGCAATGGCCTCAGGGTGCTCATAAAAGCCAGAGCAGATCACAACAAGACCATTATTTTTGGGAAAACAGGAGTAAAAACAGACTAAAACAAATAACTAAAAAGAAGAATGTTCCAATAACATCAATGATTAAGTTTATTTAATTATTTGTTTTAACATGAGTTAAACACCATATGTTTGCCTTTTAATTAAAAAACGACTGGAGGTGGTCAAAGAAATAAGTTTAAGACTCAGAGTGGACCCCCAATAAGTAATTAGAGAAATTATCACTTTTGGAAGCTCGACCAGATAATGCCAAACACCTTGTCTGCACTATAGTAAGTAAAGGGAATTTATTTCCTAATTTTATGTAAGCAATCTGAGCCCTGCTGCTGGTACTTGATAAAAACGTCAGAGGATCACCAAAGTCATTAGGTTTCATCCTCTGAGCATGTGGATAACTGTACCAAATTTCACGGCAATCCATTAACAATGTGTTGAGATATTTTCTGGACCCAAGTAGCAGATAGAGACCCACAGACAGACATTTCCATCCCTAGAGCCACACAGCAAGCGTGGCTATAAAAAAAAATAAAAAAGCTATAACTGTTGCTGGCAACCTATAGTTTTGATTGTGGAAGAAATGAAAACCTGAAGGCAAAAATAAGCAGAGCCTATACTACATGGGTGAATTTACGCTTTTGCTTGGCTGAAGAGTCAGTCAGACATCTGACTCTCACTGACTCCATCTACCACTGCTTCAACATGCTCAGTCATCATAAGGGCTGACTAGTGCCAATAGACACCCCACAAAAACACTGGCCAATGGTCGACCACAGGGACTTAACGACGGCCAAATGGCGCTCAAAGGCAGACCGTAGCCTCGTGTTTTAGGGCCACTTAGTCTCTCTGCTGAAGCCTCACTGGTTGGCAGTGATGTGGTGTTTGCTTATTTAGTAGATTCAAATGTTCTTTTCACAACTTTGAACTTTGTAATCAAGAACACGGTTTGTGCGTTGATATAATGGTACAAAATGTATGTTACTACATGTAAATGAGCTCCAAAACATGACATTTGTATTTGCCATAAATTGTGTTCCAATTACATTTTCATGTGAATAACTGGGTCCCAAAAGTTATTTCTATACACATACAGATCGATCTCCATAGATCGCCTTTATATCAGATAATCTCGAGATCAAGATGTTTTTTGCAACTTACCCAAAAACATAAAAATTGTTACAGCACCAAAGAAATACAAAAATATATTCACAAAGCCAGTAACACAATAGCACTTACCTAGAGATGCTCATTTTTATTTTAATGAAGTTCCCAGTGTTCAAAAGTAATACTATGGACGTACAGCCATACTTACAGATTTATATTGTTGTCAAACTTTTGTTAATGTACCCATTTATTCTATGGTTTACACAGTACCTGCATCTTTCTGCCACTTCCTGTTACAATTCACTCCCTCCAAAACCCCTAAAACATTGGAAGAGCTAGATTCTCAGGTAACCCCTGGTCTATAGCCTACAGTGAAATCTGATTTCTGCAAGTCTCAAAAACAAGTTAAACAGTTAAAGTTCACCAGTTAAGAGTTCCTGTGGAGTCTACATGATATACCTGCATCCTTGATGTGCAAGTAAGCGCTCTCTGGCAGGACCTTGGCTGAGCTACAGTATAGCGTTGTACATGGTCTCTGCAACAACCCGACTTGAAAAGTATAAATCCATCTTAAGGCAAGACAAGTTGAAGAAAAAAAAGGTGTTAAATATGCTACACAATGCGTGGCACATCTCCTACCTGGAGATATGCCAGTTCACCTTCTGGGCTCTGCCGAGGTGCCCTTGAGCAACGCACTGGGTATAAAGTTGGAGATTCTAATGATCATGGTGTTGCATTTCATTCCTTGCGTGTATTTATGTTTGTAGGACATAAGATAAGGTTAGCCAGTCCTACACCAATATGAAACATAGATGAGCAGTTGGGTCACTATCCCCAAGCACGCATGCAGGCTGTGTAGAGTTTGATGATAAACTAAGCACTGCTAACAATGTTGCAATACCACAGACTCACCTTGTCACTCACTTGTTAGCGTTCTAGTACTCAGGCATAAAGCTCTGCAGAGGATTTAATGTTTATTTACACTTCCTGGTTCTACCATGTTTGAGGAGCAGGGGTTGAAAATTGAAAAGTTGAAAAGTATTTTTGAAAAAGTATTTTTTTTCCTGAACCCAATGGTTACATAGATGTCTATCTCTGATAATGCTTGACCATTTCTGAACAAATTTATATAAATTGTAAATGTATTTGCACAAATGATCTTTTATGTGTATGCATTTAGTGAGCCTCCCCATCGGTGGTTAGGTCCAGTCCTAGTTAGGGACTTGCAGGGTATATAAGGGGTGGTTGAGCAACTGCTGGGGTTTGCGTCTATCAAGTTTCAAGTTTCAAGTTTTTTATTTGTCATATGTAGGTTAACACAGCATGTTTTTTATAAATAATATATATATATAAAAAAGGAGTACTATATACAATTTAGTATTATATACAATTTGAGTTAAAACAATAATAACAAAAAACGTATGTACATATATGAAAAAAGTGGGGTTGCGCAGTACAATAAATAATAATATTTACTTATATTTATTTAGTGCAGACAACAAATGAGTGAGTGTGTCTCTGGGTCTGGAGGTTGAGAGTGGTAAAAAAAACCCCATTGTGTTGTCTTGCTGCACATGCTAATACAATAAATGTTCACACAAGAAATGAGCTTATCCTTGCCTGTGCCTCTTGGATTAGCCGCAAGTAGGCTATAGGCCAACAACATGTTGTTACTTTACTGTGCTGTGATGTTACAATGACCTAATGCTTTAGGTGAGCCTTAACAAGGAACCCTAGCGAAAAATGTGATTTAGTTTTCTAACTTAACATGTAGTGGGGTTATCACATTTTTGTGGGTGCTACACTTGTGTATAAAACAATTAGTTTGCTTTGTAATGCTTCCTAATGTTTTATCAAGTCTGTTGTAGGGAGGTCAAGTTCCAACAGTAGCTACAGCCACTTGCTGTGACCACAGAATGAGTCAGCACACACTTTGTTTTGGCTAACAGTGCCTGGCTGTGAGTTGGCCACTGACTGGCTGCGTTCATAACAATTGGCAAGTATCAGTGAAGAGTTTTGTGACCATTTGGCAGTTGTGTCAACCTAAATGTGTTTTGTGTTTATACTGTATAAAGTAGTTAGCTTGATGCTAATGAGGAAACTTTAGCAGTTGTTTGATTAGCTAGTATATACTTATGATTGTGATTGCTGACGCTCATTTAATAAGTGTATCAATGCTACTAATGCTAGGCTAACCAATGCAAGCTAGCTGGTTCCCTACTCTGGCCACGTGGTTGTAGCTGTAGTTATAAGCATTTCTGTGACTATGGCTACTAGCTTTGTCTGTGGCTGCAATTTAAAATATGGCTGTAGTTGTAGCATTAAGAAGGCTACATGCAGGAATTCTGCTGGATTCACTGTAATGGCTTCGTTGGCTGGTTCATCCTGATCAGTGTTACTATCTTGGGTATTGTATAAAGTAGCAACAGCTAAAGCCATAGCTACGACTGTTGTCATAGCAACAAGTGGTATTTCTGTCCCAGACCCACATCCTGGCATCAGCAGCCACAGCAAAGACTGTGCCAACTCCCACTGTGGTCATGTAGCTGTAGTGAGATACTTTTAAGGAACTTTTTTTTGCGTGTTCACTTTCAGGCATCCATGGTTTCATCTGGTTTCCTTGCTGAGGACAAGAAGGGCACACTTCTTTCACATCAAGTTCATCATTTGGGGTCTTACTGAAGAGTGGACATTAAGAAAGGATAATGTGCTGATGTGGAACCAAATGCACCCACGTCTGAAATGACAGCACAAGGTGAGTACACAAAAGGAAACAACAGCATCCCAGTTCAGGTATGTCCTTTATGCCTATTAGATCAACAAAGGGGTCTCCTTCCAGCCTTCTTTTGTTCAAATTTGAAGGACCCAACTTGCGTAGCCAATTGTTTGCAGCCCTTGGTAGCCATTAGTTGATTTAGCTACCTATGGAACTAGGGAATTATGAAGGTAAGGTAAGAAGGTTGTGTGCTATGGTGAGTGCTATGTGTGTGATGGCTCTGTTGTTTTGCTCTGAGAGGTTGGAGGTAAGGAGGCCAATGGTTTTGGAGGTTGCGTGTGAAACGCTGAGCAATTTGTCCTTTTTTGAAGACTGATAACATGTTAAGGAAACAGGGGGACCAGTAGAGTATTATGGACTGATATATATCTATTATATATATATATATATATATATATATATATATATATATATATATATATATATATGTAAGATTTTATCCATATCGCCCAACCCTCGTCTCAGTCATGTATTTTTTACTTCACATATCCATATTTTACGCTCAACATAGTCGGATGACCACTACACATATTGTGGTTATGTACTATGTTACTGTGTGACTGGTTTTAGGAAACTCTTTACACAGACCAATGATCTGAAATATGTTTTAAAGATATTTATAATACAACATCTGAACGCTTTATCATGTTGAGACCGTAAAGCTGATATCATTTTATTTCTGTTTTCATTATTTAATAAACTTGAATGTCAAAGTCATTCTGCGCCCATCTCAAAAAACGTTTCTTAATGTTTTATTATTATATTATATTCCATTTCATTGTATTGCTTTCCTGCTTTGTATTTCTCCTGAAAGTATTCAGGGACAGATTATGTTTGAGCCTTGATCAGGTCAAAACATTGGAAATAATCGCTGCATACTTGCAGTAAGTGGTGTGTCATTCTGAAGCATTCTCTCCATTTTGACTTTAACATCAGATTTAAAATAACAGTGAAGTGGCCACTGGGGAGAAGCATTCTCACAGCATCTTGTAGGGAAAAAATAAAAAAGTAACTGCACTCTTGTTTGAGTCCATCAACCTCCATCAATGTTTTTGAGAGCGTTGGTTTAAATATACTTCTATAGCCACAAGCTTCAGACAGGTTGGGATCAGGTCAGAGGTTTAGTCTTATTACTATTGAGGAATAATCGTACTGGTCTCTAACATAAGCCTTGAATAATTCAAGGCTCCACTTCTACATTTTTTGTCAAACTAAAATCTGAAATAACAGACCTCTTGTGACCCGGACTCATTAAAGAATGACACCAGAGACGGGTCCAAAACATATTCATACGCTCAAATGCTGTCTCAAAATAAAAGTATACTGAAAGAAAAATAATTTATTTTTAATCCAGATCAATATGATTGAATTATAATGAATTAAAAACCAGCCCGAAATCACTCCTGAGGTTTTGATACATGCAGAGACAACCAATAATGGTATTTTAAGATTGTAGCCATTTCCAATGGGATTAGGTGTCATAGCCTGTCAGGAGTTCCCAAGAGCACCACTTCATCTACATCTAATTCCAGCGACAGAGGAGCAAAGCGGATCTCAGTGAGACTAAGAATTAATACATTGGAAAATTGATCAGGCATAAACCACATTTTATTATGATTCTTTTTTTAAAATATATATATTCTAAATAAATTAAGCACACTTCCTGTATGTGCAACGATGTAAACTGCATTAGGAATCTTGGTGACAGCTTGATGATTTGATATTAATGAGTCATTTTAATTTATTTAAATTAATTTTCAAGTGTAAAGGTTATTTTAAGTGACAGTTGTGCACACAGCAGTTGCACCAGAGACTAAACGTCCCACCTCAACCTAATTCTTTACAAAAAAAGCAAGAAAAGACTCAAATGCATTTGTTGATGATGGGGACCAGATGCAACCAGACATACTTTCTACAGAAAAACATGAACAAGCTATCTTTTTTAGAAATGTTTGACTTTTTAATCCTCGTAAACATAATGTCAAGCAAATATAATATGAAACAAAAACTATTGTTTAATATCTAATATCAGTGTCTCAGACTGAGTTTCAAGAATAAGACAGAAGAAAAGGCAATTTATTGCACCACCTTAAGCGTATCCAGAGCTAAGGACCACTACAAGAATTGGTCTTTAAAACAATAAAACCAATTTCCAAAGATAATTGAGAACATGTTTCAATACATATGCATGAAAAAAGGATTTTCCATACGACCGACTCACATGCTCGTGTAATTGATTGAGGGGATGACCCGTTATATTAAATGTTATTTGAGAACCATCAAAACGCGCAAAATTGCAAATTGCCCAGCTTGTATCTGAATTAATACCTCATTCATCATCATTATGAGTTGATAAGTTAATTTAACCATTTCATTCTGTCTTAATGAGCTATAGTTGAATTAATGTCATGTAATATATGAAAGTAACATTTGAACAGAGGCAATGATTTGAGACAAACAGAGCAGAGATTACTTTAGAAGCATAATGGTGGCATAAATCTCATCAGGCTGCAGTTTATGTTGCATGTTTTCCTTACATTTTGGAGGAATATTAAAGCTGAATAGATATGAATAAATCCCAACCTGAAGACGAGTTTGAGCTGTGAAGTGCTGGTATGTTTTTTTTTTTGACAGTGTTTGATGAGATTTGATTGATTTCAATGTTTTGATGTAACAGCTGGTATGTCAGTTGTAAATACTGCACTGCATCAGATTCAAATGTGGCCACAATATGTTTTAAGAACTGAGATATGTTTGAGTGTAATGTCACAGTTGTGGATGTACGGCTCCTCTTTTTAAAGCATTAATAGGAACAAAATAACTCCATGTGGTGATTTTAGTTAGAATAATGTTATATTTATATATAACATATATACTTTATTTTAGTCCTCAGTTGGCTCCGTGAAGATGACCCTGAGCTACCAGTCCTTCATCTGGCGTTGAGTGACTGCATTTGACCATTAGGGGTCTTTGCTGTCTTCTAGTTCCACCTTAAATGCGTTTTGGCCCCGCTTGCTCCCTGTAGTTTAGGTTTTTTGTCCTCCCGCAGCAGCTGTCACCCTGCATTACTCGCAGTCAGCTAAATGAAACATTATTCTAAACATATGCATCGTAATCAGTCCGGTCACACTTACAAGAACACGCGTTAATAAGGCAATCAATCACTCTGGAACAAGCAAGTTGTTCTGTAACAGCTCATAAACAGTGTGTAATGAAGAATTGGAGGTTAGCATGACACGGCGCTGATCAGATAATCAATGTCAAAGATGCGATGAATGTCAGTAAATGTAGTTTTCATGTCGTTTCTATAAAATCCTCAATTTACAACAAGCAGTTCAATTACCCTGAAAATACAGTCAATTAACTAGGGGTGATTGGACAGTAGGGGCAGGATCATCGATCTTTGCATTTCTATCTCGCTGGTGGACATTTAATTTGGTTTTTCTATTAGCACCGAAATAAAGAAAATATAAAATATATTAAACAACCCAAAGATTTATTTTCTTGTCAAAACCAATTCAGCGAAGGTGACAGACAGTCTTCTGCATTATGATGAATTCTTTTTTCAGTCTTGCACATTGAATACAAAACTAATCGTGTTATTGTGGGCAGTGTTTTTCTGGCCTCTGTCTTTTCCTTTTTACACCTCCATCTATCTCAATGCTTTTGTTGTATGGGTTGCAACCCTCGCTTTAGTAAAGAGCAAGGAAACATGGTGATACATCACGCCCATATTTGCTGCCCTAATCCTATTTCTTTAATGGGGATGTTCAAAAAAGCAACTTATCTTAAAGCCCCTTGGGGGCATTCTAGTGCAGGCTATATTTTAACCAAGTGCAATTAACGACAGTATCAGCTTGTATCATTTAGAGGTAATGTAAAAATAATGGTAAATTATAGGGCCGGAATGACCCGTGATGGCAGGCCTCAAATTCCCTGTAGCTTTCCACGTATTTTTTAATTCATGCTGTACATACATGCTTGCTATAGAAATGGTGTCACAGCTAAATAAACCTAAGATGTCTTTAATGTCGTTGTTGAATGTTCTAAAATGTGTAATACAACATATGTTAATATATGTTCTTATTTTACGTTATCTCACGCAATTAAATTAGAGTTAGTTTGTTAAACTGCAACGAAATCCATGGGGCTTATTTGGCAGAAATGTCATTAATGTAAAGAAGCAAAAATCTGTAAAGATTTTTTTTATTTATTTTCCAAGAACAAACACGATCAATAAATAACAGGATTTACATTTCATATTGCACAATTTTTTTCAAGTTAAAATATTTAAATTCATACAGTCATTAATATTTTAAATACAGAGATATAGAGTTATAACAGAGACCCATAGGGACAAAGGCCAATACTATTTTCATCATTTTAATTTCAGTGCTCGTTTATCAGCCCTTTTTAAAGCCTCTTTTGAGTGGACCGTAAAGAAATGTTACCCATAATTCAGTCTTAATTTTGCACGAAATACAGATCATGAATTTGGACTATTGGTGAGTTTACAGGCCGATTTGTAGACTATGTGATGCTCCTATTGGCTTGTACATCCAGTGTTTAAACATTAAAAAAAAACATTCAGCAAGTCACACAAAATAAATTAAAAAACGTGTTTTAAAAAAACAGCCTACCATCCACATTTCATGAAGTATTTTTCAGGGCGATCAATAATTTAGTTTTCAACTATCAGTAGGACTATCCATGATATTTGCAAAATATTTCACGATTTACAATTCACATGTTTTATAATTAACATATTGGTGATGTCCCAACAGGAACGAATAAAATAGCACATAGCCATTTTTACAGGCGCAGACAGATTGTAAAGCCAGGCTATTTAGTCTGAACTTTCGCCTTGCTCAGTCCCCCAATGTGTGTGCTGAGTGAAGAGGTCCTAATGGGATTACACACCTATGAAAATACTGGATTTGATATGGTTCAGCTATGTAAATAAAAGAGATGCTACTGTGTGTCGAGGTAATTCACATTATCAGTGAACTACATTTTAAGGGGGCTCTTTGTAGGCTTCTCTGTATGTAATATTTTTAAACCCTACATGTGTCTTATATTATCCTTATCCAGTGCATCTGTGTACCAGGACTGTCGCTTTGTTCCAGGTCTTTTGTGTGTCTAATGACTTCCCTCCGCGGGTTGTTAGCACTTGACAGCGGGTCTCAAAACGAGGAACTTTCTTACAGTCATGTATTCCAAGGAGCTCCATCTAGGTACATGATTGAACATTTTTGTCATGATCCTCTCATTATTAACATAAAAATTGACAAGAAAGACGCGGTGCAAAATTATATGCACCCTTCTAGCTTATTAGGGGGGTCCCCATAGAGCAGAGGATGGGTGTTGGAGAAGCTATCCCTGCCAAAATCTCAGTCTATTAGGCCTAGTGAAGAAAGATATGCTGCTGGGCAGAAAAGCAAGACCTTCTGCTATCCAAATTTAGATAGCATAATCAGCTCACGTTTGAATGTTAAAAAACCAGAGGAGTCAAGGTAGCCAGGCTGGGTTCGTCACGCTGAATATTTGACATTTGAGCCGCAGAAATATGGAATGTGACTCGGTTAGAGTTGTTGGTTTAATTTATGGGATTTGTAGAAATAAATAAAGGAATTTAAAATGGCACTTTGATTGAGGCATGGGGACAGAATAGATACACTGCATGGTCTGTCATTTTTCCAAATATCTATAAATTAATCCACCATAGAAATTGGTCTATTGGAACAACACAAGGGCACAAGCTTTTAGAAAAAATCTTGCAAAACTGTCGGTGCTAGCTATTCATTTGTTTTTCATTATAAAGAGTATTTTGGACTTGTATCAGACTTTTAATCTAAATGTGTGTGTTTACAATGCTGCCTAATAAATAAATTAATTTACCCAGGTGTGATTTTTAAAGTAGGCCTATCCCCTAAAGTAGGACAAGGGCAAAAAAGGAAACGGTCGCGTGGGCTGCATGATGAGTTATCTGTTAAGTGAGGTTTCTTCTCGTTGGTCTGGTGACGGGACTGAGGTCTTGCTGAGAACAGCGGCAGAATACGGCAGAAATCCACTCTCGGATCTTTGCCCTGAAGCTGTGCAGATAAAGTCAGCGCTCGCGCTCCTGGCGCCCAGCGTGCTCGCCGCCTGGCTGCTGTGGCAGCTCAGACACGAACAAGGCCCGGTGGCTGACGGGGCGCAGACCGCCGCCGCTGCCGCAGCCGCCGCTGCTGATGCCGCTGCTGAACTATTCAGGCCTGCGGGTGACTGGTAGAGTCCCGGGTGCCTGAAGCCGCACAGGAGCTCTGGTCGCGAGTAAGGGTGGGAGAGTGCTCGGAAGGTATCGAGGGGGCGCATGGAAGTGGCGAAAGGTGACGAGGCGGCGCTGGAGGCGGCGGCGGCAGCGGCTGCTGCTGCTGCCGTGACACCGACGTGCGGGTAGTAATGGAGAGGCATGTGCGAGTGGAAAGGGTAAGGTAGACTTCCTGTAGCTGCCGCGTGCGTCATCATGTAAGTGTAGAAGCTGGGGTCTGCTGGATGAGGCCAGGACATCGCCAAACGCTGCCTTTTATCCTTCATCCGCCTGTTCTGGAACCACACCTGCACACAGAGTCAAAACAAGGCCCATATTGAAGCTGCCATGTCGTTTCAAAGCTCTAAATTTAGACCTCTGAAAAGTGTGCTTTAGCGCGTGCTCAGGACAGACACTGATGCTAAAATGTCCTATAAGTGCTCTTGTCATTGAACATAAAAATGATCAATTGTCACATGCTGCAGAAGTTACAATCTACTAAATAAATAAATACATGTCTAAATATATATATATATACATTTTTAATGTAATATTTTAAAGGCGGAGGCTATAAATTACTAGCACACATAACGGTTGAATTGGTAATCACCCAGGGGGTAAGCAATAAATAAAAGCGTTATTTTGTGTACAGGTTCAAATCTAAATACCACACTGCAACATTTCCCTAGCATAAATAATAACTATATTGTCTACTGCAGAGTATTGTAATTATTATTCTTTTGATACCCACATCATTGATTTTTCTGTACAAACATGCACTAAGAATAATGAATGAAGATTAATCTATACCTTAATAGTAGTCTCGGGCAGATTCAGCGCTGCGGCCAATTCACATCTTCTCGGTCTCGAAACGTAATTTTCCCTGTAAAACTCTTTTTCCAGTCTTCCGATTTGTTCTCTGGTGAAAGCAGTCCGATATCTTCTCACTTGGTCGCTATTTGAATTGTTTGATCCTCCCGATAGATTACCGTTCATATTCTGGAGGGAGTTCGAGCTTATGTTGGAAGATCCAGAATTACTGTCTGAAAAACCTAAAAATAATAGAAAGAAACAAATTGTTATTGACATCGATAATATTTAAATAATAGACGTGTGTGTGTGGACCTGCAGTATATTTGACAATGTATTGGCAATAATGATAAAACTAATAAGGTTGATTTAAAAAAAAAAAAGGGGCAAATGTATAACATTTTTGTTAATATTTTTTTTATAATAGCCTACATGTATCCATTGTATAATAATTATAATAATAATCATAATATTAGTAATAAAAATAATAATAATAAGGAAAATACTACAAATAATGATACTTAAATGTAGCTTTATTTCGGTTTTTGGCTCGAGATAGAATAATAACAGCAATACCCGCTCTATTAACAGCAAAATATAACAGCAAAAAAAAAAGAAAAAACATAAATATGAAGTAAAATCAAATCTTACCTTTGTTGTTTTCCTTGTGCTGGCTCGGGGAGCGATGCGAAGGACATCCCACCTCCACATCACTGTTAATATCTGAATCTGGCGAAACTTCGGAGTAAAGACTCATTTTCTTCCTGCTTTCTGACGAAGAAATTTCCGCCGAAGAGCTATTTTCACTGTTGTGGTGCGTGCCGAAAAGACTGTCAATTTCAAATTTGCCTTTCGTGGGGATGTCCCCAAGATTTCCATGGAGAGAAGCCGAAGTTATTCTCGGGCTTAGACGTCCGCTGTGCTGAGAGTTTTCCAGGGCCTCCAGCACTGAATTTCCAGGCGTGTCTGCGAGCCTCTTGCCTGCGACCGGACTGTGCAGACCTCTCTCCATCAATATCATCTCCTTTCTTATCCTCTCCATCATTAAGCCGTGCAAGACGAAAAAAAAAAACACACCACACAACACTTGTCCAGGGGGGCTGGAGCACCAATGAGTTGTGTCGGAGCTTAAATCCGCATGCAACTCAGCAACTGTCTCTAAATAACTGTCTCTAAACCTTTTTATAAGCAAGACGCAAAAAATGAAAGAATCTGAATGCAATCGACGAGCGACTGCTCAAAATGAGCCGTGCATCCTCCCCACACCAGCAAAATGTCATTCATCAAAAGTGGTTGCTGTTCGTTGTTAAAATGCTCGACTGACGTTGCTCCAATGATCATTTATTGTAACAGGTTTATAAGCAAATAAATAGGAGAGGGCTGTCACTTGATGATGGAGGCGGCCTTCGGTCAGACGAATAATATCCAAGTGGAGAGGAAGAGAGGAGCGAGGAGCGAGGTGCTTGTCCCTGGGTTGATCTCTGAGTCTGTTTTAGATTGCTCTGGGGTTTGGCCTCTTGGGTGAAATTGACAGTCTGATTAATAAAATGAGCGGTGCAACATTTCCCTCTTCATTTAGGAATATTATTATGCTTTGATTCTCTATTGTTTCCCTCCTCTCTGTTCGCCCTCCCCTTCTCTAATCGTTGTTCTTTTTATTTATTGTCCTTATTTCTTCTTTTTCTTTTTTTTTTCTCCACAATTTCCGCGACTTTAACCAGTATGTGAGGTGCATTAGGATTAAGGTGTACATTTGTAATGACAGATTAAGGGTACTTTTCTTTCTAGTTTTTAAGACTGTTGATATTTTTAGTGCATTTCATACTTTTTCTCGTTTTCGGGTTTTGTTCCACACAGTTCGTCAAAGACACATTTTGATGTGGTGATGATGCTTACATTAGTACACAATTACCGACAACAGCACACGCTTATATATTTATTAATGCATATATAATCATATGTGTATGTTATGATAGGACACTATCTCTTTTTTTAAATTATTATTATTTAATGATGTTATTTAAAATGATGTTTCGTTAGAGCTAATTCTTCACATTTTCTTTGTTCATTTTGATGAACTATGATGTTGAATTTAAACCAATTATTCAGATTTAAGAGCGAATATTTTACGTTTTTAACAGAATCTCTTATGTTGGAAGTTATTTCCTACCAATCGAAACCTTTTTATATCTGTGTGGCAGTTGGAGTATTAACAGGAACATTACTGCCACATGCATGTATTATATTAACTCTACCGGAGACTCGATGTGTAAAGACATAACACCCATGCATGGACTCCTGGTTTCTCGATGTGAAATGACTATAAAGGCACCATCAGATTATCCTCTGTGCGTCCTCTGGCGCCTCCTTCAGGTTTTAATATTAATTGCTATCATTGATAAGAGGTGTTGAATGGGAGATGTGGGGCTGTAGTTTACCTGATGCCCTGACTTGTGTGTATCCTGAGCACTCTTGGAGCATTTCCACCCAACATTAGTGTATATGGCAATTCATAGATAGATAATACAATAATTAATTTTAATTAGGCTTCTTCAAAGGCATTTAAGGAGCTGGAAGCTGCAACAAGCCAAAGAGCCACCTCCCTAACATCCCACTTTCTGTCCTATTTTTATAATACTGGTGAGCAAAATGAGATTCAATTCAGAACAAAGTCGGCCCTTCCCTCCGGGATAACACAGAACATGACACTGAATATTGACAGATATAAGACTAACCAGGATAAGAATCTATTTCAGCTTGAATTTCAATATCAACTTACTGCATGTAGCTAATTTAAATATATTTCAGCCCACTTAATCATTTGTTTCAAAAACCGTGTTTATGTAAAATAATGTTCTAACCTATTTAGGAGAATGATGTTTTATTACTCGCAGGATAAGACCAATTACTGTAAAACATTACATTTAGTTAAATGAACCCATCGCTTCGTTAGTGAACACAATATTTTCTTATTTTTGAATTGGAAAAAATAACATTGTACTCAAATAAGACACTGGTTTGCTCTCCTAAGAACTTTGGGAATTTACATTTAATATAATTAGGTCATTTGCATACATGTACTGGATTAACTGTGCAGCTGATTAATCTTTGAAGAGTTTTACCTTAAGACACTGAATTGTCCTGTAATCATTTGAAATGCATCTTTGAATTTGACTCTAAACCTTAATTAATTGTTGAGCATTATAGATCAAATCTCACTCTTCTGCTCATCTTTTCTCTTGACCAGCTGTAAATCTTACCTTTGATTGGTCGCATTGTTTGATTAAAGACTTATCGAGAGATGTTCTTTGGTCCATGTGTTCGTATATATCACTGAACCTTGTCACTATAAGAGCAAAACAAATATGAGCAAAATAATCCAGATAATTAAATTCTTAAAGCTACAGTTACAGTTATGAAAATGACCTGTAATGTAATAGCAAAATAATCACTTTTGAACATTGCAATTTTCTTTTTCATACTTGGACATGAAGTCTTTCAAGCTCTTCTTCAGAGGCTGATTCATGGCACAGATTTGTGTTTCTTATGCGCTTCAGCACACACTGAATGGACCTTTGCCTAAGCATACTGTTAAGAAATTTTGGGGTCTATAGGAATCTAAAATTTGAGAGTTCATAGAGAACCAGCCTGAATCTCAATGTGGATGGTAATTTTGGACATTTTTCCAGTTTGTCCCCAGTGTGCAACATTTCAAGGTAATCTTGAACAATTTCCTGAGAATTGAGGTTTAAAAAGAATTAGATTCAGAATGTTTTCTGTGGTAATAAAATGGTAATTTCCTAACCTGTGTCATGAAATAAGCATCAAAATGATTGAAATGAATTGTGTTCAAAGCCATAATAAACACTCATACTGATCAATACTAGAAAATGTAAAAACAAATCTGTATAAATGAGATTATTCTTTACTGATATTTTTTTATGTTTTATATGAAACACATACGAGGTATACATATGTAACGCTGGAGAGAAGAAAGTGCCAATCAAAAAGTATGGTCATACATTTAATTTATTGATTTACAAGGACAATGCACATGAATTAACATTTCCACAAATGTGCCGGTCTTGGCTAGCTGGCTGATTTTTAAGCTGCAGTCCTTTGGCAAGATGTTCTAAACCTAATGAAGTGGCTGGTTCAGAAAGTGGCTACAACAATCAGCATTCTCAAAACAGAAACATTTAGATTTGAATATACAACCATACCGTCCCCTACTCAGTAATTCAGTAGCCTATATTTGTCTATGCAAAGAAATATGAAGCAACAAAGCACACATGAGCAATAGGCTACTGTCAACCATGTTTGCACACAGTAGCATTGCATAGCAGCAGATAGCAACAACATATAAGATCAGAATAAAAACAAGTAGTCTTGGGAGAGACTTGACTGATTATCTATTATATGGCCATATCATTGTGCCTTTTTAACATTGTGACAACGCTGTAAAATCAGGTGTGTCAGGTGCGAAAATACAAATCTGGACAAAGAGGGAGTCTGGGAACTGAGGTGCCACCATGGCTGACAATCAACCAAAGATCTCTGAAAACGTATCTGCGTAAGCCTTGAAGGCCCTGCACAGACCCACGGGTGTTTTCAGTTATTCTGCTGGTTAGACCTCTGTTCAGGCTGGAAGGTAGGCGAGCTATGATGGGAGTTACATTAATCTACCTATAAGAGTGATGAAGGTGTGAGTTGTCCCGCCCTAACAGGTGTAGAAGAGTCGCTGAGATGTCAATCAATCTCAGTGTGAACACACCCACACAGTCCAGAAATGAGGTCTAATCAGCCAAATGATTAAAATCACCTGTGTTTACCAAGGATGTGCCGAGTCTTTTAACTTGGTATAACATATAGCTTTCAAAGGCGTCAGTAGACATTATGACGAATCAGAGAAAAAGCACAGGTGTTACTTATAACATCACCGAAGGCTCTGCTCTATCCAAGTGTCCCATTAAAGCGGCTGAAACTGAAGAAGCTAAATGGAATTCAGCCATCATTAATTTATGTTATGGCCTGGGTTTTTCCTACTGTGACATGTCAAAAGGTCTAATGTGAAAAGGCTGGTATTAAAGGTCCATTAGAAGATGTAGGGGGGAGTTTCTCAGCCACCTCAATCCAGTCACTCTGGTTGGATGCAGCATCTAGTGGCTTTTATAGGAACTGCAACTTTTAGGCACATTGTGGCTGCCACTTGCACTGTTCAGGGGTGAATTTAACCCCAAGTTGCTCCAGGGGGACTGTCCGTGTAGTTAGTTCACTGTAAGTCCCTCTGGATAAGAGTGTCTGCTAAATGACCTGTAATGTATAGGAATGTTAAAATATAAGTATCAAGCCCGTTCAACAAAAAGTGTGACCCATATTCAGAATTTCCAAAACTCAAACCCTTAATTTTGTATTGTAGTAAAAGTACATATCATTTATATTTATGAAAGATGCTGTCATGTTTTAGATATTTGAATGTCAGCTTGCAGAGATTTGAAACGTGTAAGAGTTGCAGAAATCTCTTTCTTGCCCCTGGCCCGATTTGCCGTTGCTGCTGACATGATACTATCTAGAGCTGGTCTCTAGTTTTGTAGAAGTTGCAGTATTGCTTTGTGTTAAATAAGTTGTAAGTGATTAATCCTTCAATGCCTTGAACTTGACTCAATCATAGCAGCTGAGTAGAAATCACTCGACCCAAGCTTCTCCAAACCCTAACAGACTGAACCCATTTGGGCAAAATTAGAAGTGAGACAGTCCTCTACCATTAACTGCAGCAGACAATGCAAAAATGAAAGAATAATTACACAGTTTATGCAGCTGATACATCACCTGTAGCCAGAATGGAAAAAGTAAATGTTATCTGGATTAACATGGGAGGGATTTTAGCTGTCATCTGCCCTCTATCATACTTTTAAAGTACTTCAAAAAATAAAAAGTGTAGTCTTGCATAACCAGACCTATATCCATAGCGCTGTGTCAGCACTGGAGAAAAGCATAACTGACACATACTATGTACGCACATTCTGTAAAATGGCTAATGGTATTGACAAAATATGATAGATGCTGATTATTAAATAAGGCTTTTGTAATAACTACTTACAACTAACCAGTTAGGATATTACTGGGCATGTGGTGAAAGATCATGCAAAGGGGTTAAGTCAAAATCTGTATTATTGAAATGTTTTTTTGTCACTCACATGAAGTTTACGTGTCGCAAGAGGTTGAAATTACTGTAAAATTGACCAATTGCATGAAAAACAGAACTGGGTCTGAGTGAATTGTCCTTTTTTAATTACCAGCTCTCATAAGCAGCTCTCATAACCACATAAAGAGGCAGCCAAATGATGGCTCTGCTTAATCCTAACAGATTTAAATGGGCTATAAAACAATATGCATGTGTGATATTCAAGGTCTGCAGATTTATAAGCCATTGCACATCAAATGTTTTTGACTTTTCCTTTTATATGAAGTCTCCTGACCAGGAGATTCTGGTTTGAGGAATTACTTTTTTTTATTTTAAACATTTTTATTGAGAGTTGAGATTCAGTGTGCACACATGATTAGTAAATATACAAATATTACAAGAATGAATGGTGAATATACAAATGCAATACAAAGATAACTAGTGAATATACACAACTATTACAGACACCATTCTCTTATTAGCTTCATTAGATTTAATGCACACAAGGAACACAGAGGAACCATTTACTTATTATCTTAGATTTACTGGTTTTAACCTGTCACCTTTGAACCACTATACTCAAGTTGACATGGAGAGGAGACATTTGGTGTTCATTTGTTCCATCGGATGAAGGTTTCCATATATATTCCATTTGGCTAGTTTATCACTGGGGTCTGAATGCCGTGCTGTACCTAAATGGTATGTATAGATATAGGGGTAAATGGTGTATATATGGAGATCAGTCCCTATAACAACACCATGAACCAATTTCTAAATCAGAGTCAAATAACTGCTAACACAACTTGTATCTTACTTTATACACGTGTATCTAATTAGCTGTGGTTTAAATCAGTATTTAAATATATGTGCAACTGTTGAATATACAGTATGTGTTTGCAGAATAAATTCTATGTATTGGCATTCCTCTTACACACTTTTCTTTTCATTACCAGTTCCTTCCTGGCCCCACTACAGTCACACTCATTACTGGATGCATAGTATCTTTATAATGAATACTATGAGATGTGGAGTTCTATGCTTTGCGTGTGGACAACTTGTTGAAGTGAGAGCACGTAATTGCATAGATATTATTATTATATATATATATATATATATGTTAGTTTCAATTACCAGAATTTCTTTGAGAATCTTTTGATTCGTTTTTTTAAATGATTTATTTTTATTGGTGAAAATACAGACTGAACACAATTGTTCTGTATATTACATTTCTCAACAATACTGATAAAAACAATATACACAGGATGGACAATGCATAGTCTAGAAAATATATAAAATACAATAAACAGCAATGCACAAGAAAAAAAGGAGAAGTCCTTTAAAATAATAATTATATTATAACTCTGATAAAAAGAGGACTGACTTGCCGGTAAAAAAGAAACAACCCTAATAATGTCACTAGAGCTCGAGCCTCGAAACACATGGGCACAAGGCTACTTGATGTAGGCTTGTTTTTTTATTTATTGTTTTAGTAATGAGGGATGCTGAGGCACATTTTCCTCCTCCTCTTAAGACTGTGTAAAAGAAAATGCTTTACTTGCTTTTGATCTTTGCATCTGATGTACCTCTGATTCCAATATAAACCTCCACAGTGATCTGGACCAACGCTGGAGCTGTTGCTTTATGTCAGTTTCATGCTCGTGCAGTGCTGGGACAGCTAAGCCTTTGCAGGTCTCCAAACTTCTTTCCTTACGCGAGAGCGCCATCTAGTGGCGATTTGTTGTGAATGCAAACAAACCAAATAACAGAACAGGGACCAAACTAACTGCTGCTTTAACCTACAATATCTAAAAATCGCATCCAGTCTTTAAAAATGTTTGTTACATTTCATCTCAGGAAGGAATACAATACCTTTCTAGTTTCCTTATGTCCACTTTTGTAAATACATTGGATATGTCTTTGCCCACTGCTTCACTTCACAATGAGTTAAATCTAAAACATTACACAACGTTTGAATATCATTATGCTGGGAATAGCAAGATGCTGTTCATTCAATATAAACGTATAATTACATCGTTAAAGGCAACAGTAATGTCAGTAAAGTTAGTAAACTATAGGCTATTTTTAAATATATATTTCAACAATCTTACTCATGTTTCTGTATTATTATCTTAAACTGAATGAAATGGTAAATGTTCTGCTTTTCTTGGTTTGGTCATTAAGAAAGTAAGTGTACAGTCAATAACTTTGGTTTGGAGGTGCTGCTGCTTTAAGACTAATGTTAATTAAGCGAGCGCGAAATAACGAATAGTAACTACAGTGTAATATAGCAATACAATCAACAATGGAGACTAATATGAATAGAATTAACTTTCAATCAAAAATGACAACTAATATGTAGGTCATTAGAAATACATGTATATATTCAGCAGTTTATTATAAAGCGGTCCTTTTTTACAGATATTACTATTTTACTAAACACATTATAGTAGTCTATAGTCAAGTAAAACGTTATCTAGTCATCGATTTAAACTCATTCCTGAGCTACTTGTTGTCAATGGTTCAAAACAAAACGTTGTGTAGTCCATAACATTGTTTAATGGTTTATTGTGGTCTTTTTTTAAACCGGGCGACCTTGGCGATAATGTCTTTCAGCGTACGTGCAAACTGAACTTGATTGTAAATGATTCACCAGTGCAACCTTTGGTTACGTTGGTTTGAATTTGTATATAATCTATAAATGTGAAGTATTTTACCAACGTTTTTCCTCCAGTGGATAAAGTGCAGACGCTGAGGATATTATTATAAAGTTTGTCCCAAACTGTGACTCCAGTTTCATATAAGAACCTTACTTTGAAACATGACCAAATCCGTTAAGCCCATGGGAAACTCCAAACTGTGGGATTTAATTAATACGCCTGGGTTCAAATTTCTTTTAGGTAAAATCTGATCGCTTTATTACAGCAGATTTTTCTTTTTCTTTGAAATGATAACGTTTCGATAGCGCCTTTAGCTTGTCGGATTTCTCACATCCATACACCTTTTTCGTTCCTAACATTTCAAAGTCGATAAATATGCGATCCACACTTTAGTAAACCTGCTCTGTTAAACCCTCTGCGGGTATATTACTTCTGAATCAAGCTAGACGGGAGTTTCAAATGTTCCCTCAGCGCAAAATGGACATAATTAGAAAATAATAAGACCATTTGATATTTCTTTCCCATGCAAAAACTGAACACATGCTTGTTGTAACCTGGCAGTATACAGTCAATTATAGAACATGGGATTAAACTGAACCCACTTTTGCTTCCACTGTCTCTAAACACTGCTGAGATTTTAGCACTTTTCAGATTCAGGGAAACATTTCTCAGCCAAGAGAACTTGAACGAGGGAAGCAGCAAGTTTATTACCAAGGACAATAGACGGCGGATATCTTCCTTCAAAGCGTCTGGAAAACAACCAGACTGAAGCTCCTCAATTTGGCTCCTGACACCCTAAACGAAGGACGAGGAGCAATAAATGACAGTAAAACGGAACAGTAAAACTTCTAATTTTGTAAATGTGGGAGCCCAGTCTATTGGCCTAACGTCAAGGAACAACACTGTAAACCTGAATGTCCCAAATACAAACTTATTGCATGTTGATATTTTTAAAGAGAAGATTGGACGCTCATTGCAGCTCTGCACAGTTTGTGATAAAACACCGAGTTTTGGGGGAAATTCATAGCAGAGCAAAACAGATTAAAATAAAAGTTGATAAGTGATTGCGTTTACTTCCATTCTTTCAACTGGGAATAGTTTATTCATAAGTTTTCTGATGCGATACACAGTTTTGAATTTAATTCATGCTGGGTTTTTTTCTCTCTACATCTCTCGGTGTATGCCTGAATATTGGAAAGACACTCAACAAACGTTGGAAGATATCTTGAGTAAGTAAAAAGAAAGTTTTAAACTAAACTCAAAATGTATTCAAAGCTTTCAATCAGAAAGTTTTCATTGGTTGTCAACTTTAGAGATCATGCTGTTGTAATGTCGTTGTCTGTTTTTATTTTATGTATGCAGTGCTTCATTTTCAGAAATGTGAACTCTTATTGTTTTGTAATATTGTATTTAATTATCTACATTTTCTATTTTAAATTCAGTCGTTTTCACCTCTACAATAAGTGTCGCTATTATACATGTTATGTCAATTTATATTTGTTTTTATTCATTTTAAACATACTAGGAACAGTAATTTGCAACAAATACACGTTTATGTATTTTTTTCAGTTGCCTTACCTTGACTGCTGAATTACACTGCACACATCATCTCATGGTCGCTCAATCTGCCACAAAGACGTCGTAAACAGTAAATCTACATAACTCCAGCGATGACCGAAACTGCTGATGTTTTAATGCAGAATTAAGCAATTGACAAACAATGAAAAGAGCAAGGCCAGCATAAAGTCCATATGAACGTGTACTGCCACCTATTGGATTACATCCGCAACTTCTCAAATGATTGCAGTGGTTTTGAGAAACTTGCCTGGTTTAAACCCTAAACATGTATGTTTTCAATCTCAGTGTAAAGGCTTTAGGCTGATTGCTCTGTGCAAATAAATAAAGTAAGGCAAGCACACACACACACACACACACACACACACACACACACACACACACACACACACACACACACACACACACACAGACTCACACACACACACACACATACACATATACAAATATCTTACTTAAACCTATAGCCTAAGACATTTCAGGGGGGCACTTTTACTGCAGAAAACACTCTCCATTGGAAAAAAGAAATAGTGTAATGAAGGCCTAATAAAAGTTAGTTAGAGTGTATCAGATGTAATAGCCTATTGTATACAGGGAATATTTTAGTGGTGATTATACAACGCACACATACAGTTTACCAGATACACATTAAGTCTCTATGGGAGGAGTTCATGGATATATTTCTATAGAGAAGCGCTGACTATATTTGACTAGTACACTAAGTATTGCCAGTAAAATGCACTTGGATTACTAAAGGTAAGCAATATTTTTACTATTTGTATTATATAAATGTGACTGTTTAGATGTAAAATGATAATATAGGCTAAATTATTTAATCCAAAGGAGAATATTTAGCAGTTTATTTCCAGGTGCTAACTTTTGACTAGACTTTTATACAGATATGACTGTTTTATTTATGTTTATGTTGTAATGATATTTTTTTCTTCACACGGAAACAACTAAAGCTCCCTATTTTAAGATAGTATCAACCTAAACAGCAGAAGTAAACTATATTTATTTGAGATATAAGGAAATTGGGTCTATTTAAAAACCTGCAGGTGGTAAACGCGGAAAAATGTTTTATAACGAATTCGAGTTTCTGCAAAAATCGGTGTGAATTATCGAAAATGCGGATATATTTCCGTGTGTGTGTCCCATACGTCTTTAGTATTCGAGGCCGACACGAATGAAAGCTCATTGTTTGCAAGGGAGTGACCACAAGATAAGCAACACATCGCAACAATGTATCTAACACAATGTAACCTTATACATTGTGAATGTGTGAGGATTACTGTTACATTGTTGGGATTGCATGTGGGGGAAAAAGGGATTTTTAAGACTTGTATATACTGCACTTTGAATGTTTTCTGTCCATGCAAGTAAACATTTTGGACGTTACATCCCAAAAGTATTCTGTATAATTATAATATTTTTTGCACTGGGAGAAGACCTTTTTCTATGCAGATGTATTCGCCTGATAACATTAGAAATGAGTGATTGTCTCCGGTTTGTGGTGCATTTAAGGCCCTGCATTTACCCGTGTGCATGGATCAGTCCACACAATCACCTTGGTATTCTTCATGCACAGCACAATGATACCAAAAGAGATTCCACGCATGTGCTTTTCGAAATAAGAGCCCCTGACATTGAAATTGACATAAACCAAATGCTCTTATGTAATTCCAGACCAAACAGATGGTTGGAATTGAACTTCATCACCCCACCCACTCAATACCGAAATATTTCCTCATGGGGTATTTTTGCTTTGCAGTACTGGGAGCAAGGGTGGGGCGAACAACAAATTTTGCATATCACGTGACTCTGTATTAACAAATCACCAATTACCTACCCTTTATTCTTCAGGAGTTGCTAAAAGGCTTGCAAGAAGCGTTTGAGTAAGGCTCCATGGAAATGTGTGAGCGGAATCCTTTAAATCCTGGCTATGTTGGTTCTCTGTTGAATTTTCCTCCCCCTGAGTCGCTGTATTTCTCCAACTTGCGGGGTAATGGAGCCCACATACCCGGGCTGCAGATCCCTTACAATAGGAGAGAGGTGTGCACGCTCCCGTGGACTTCCTCAAGTTCGTGCACGTCTGGACCAGCAGCACCGCCACCGAGCCGCGCCTTTGGAGGCTACTGTCCGCCGTTTCTGTCAAACCCGTTGTCTATAAATACGAACTCCAGCGGTCACGTCAAGGCGCATCTGGAGGACTCGGCGCGATGCTTTCAGGTCACAAACCATAAGACAGAGGAGTCTGGGAGGCGAGATGAGGTTTACGCCGGGGACCATGCCAGTGACCGCGGATACTCAGACCTGGACAGCCGGTCTCACGGTCCTGCAGCACAGCTTGATCACGATTCAGCAGGTCCACTAAATGTGAACGGCACCAAACAGGAGCAGAATCCCATTCACCCATCATCTAGCCACACATGCTCCAGGACGTCTTTTGCAGAAGGTTAAGTAGCCGGTTTTATAGAGCTATTTTGTTAACTATTTACAATTTATTATGACTACACAGTATAGACTATAAGTAGATCAGTGCTTTTTGTTGTCTTATTTTATGCGGATTCTCCTGTCACATAGCTATAAAAGACTAATCAATTTCCATAGTTGAATATTATTATTATTATTTAGGAGTTAGTTTGTGACATCATATGAGTTCATATGACTATGTTATGGCCACTGTATATCTCCTGTAGTGTGATTATTTTAATATTCCCATAATATAATTTTCTTGGGTTCATGGTAATATCAGCCATATTTTCCTATATGTACAGTAGGTGAGCCCTCAAATATTTATTATGTTATTAAACCATTTTTATTTTTGTAAGACATGAGCAACACTATAGTGCCATTGGGACTAGTTAATTCTCACCAGTATATATCCCTGTTCCTGATGTTGGTGTAAATTTAAAGTATAAAACTTGTTTCTACCTCCGCTCCCTCCAGGTGCCCCATGGTGCTCGTCGCAAGTGAAAGCCAGAAAGAAGAGAAAGCCTTACACGAAGCTGCAGCTGGCTGAACTTGAGAATGAATTTATGATGAATGAATTCATCAACAGGCAGAAAAGGAAAGAGTTGTCAGAAAGACTGGACCTGAGTGACCAACAAGTGAAAATATGGTTTCAGAACCGGAGGATGAAGAAGAAACGACTGATAATGCGCGAACATGCTTTCTCCGCATACTGATGACCTTTGGACTTGATCATGACCAGCAGCGCACACAATACGTGTTGTACTATGAATGTTGCAGCACATCACATATGCACACACCTTTTGGTTTGTGCCATGGACTTGTATTTATAGATGTATAAAATGTTTAAATTCCTGCCATAGAATAGGCTACAGTTGTATCCAATTCCAAATTCAATAATATTAATAGAATTAAAAATGCATTGCAGATTCAGATATTATCGACTCTATTCAATTGGTCATTTCTGCTTTTGAGATTCTCCAAACACGCAGAGGCCCTGGCTCATAGTTGGCCTGTAGCCGCGGATAATAATAAACCTTTAAACCTAATTGCTTCTCATCCAGCTCAAAAGTCTATCAAAACTATTACCTATTTAAACAGGAATATGGTTGTATATGTGTTTGTGTATTTTTTTTATGGTCGCCTGCGCATGGTGTGGGCCCAATGTGGAAGCAAACAGTCAAGTTCATGTTTACGGACGGATAAAACATTAACAAGTCGGTATTGCGAAATATATTATAAATGCATGTCTATTTCCTAATTACTGTTATTTAATTAAATGCCTGATATCCTCTTCAATTTGTTGTAAAAGTATGAGCAAAGTAACAGTTTCTGCTCTGTAGGGCCGCGTCCACAGCCAAAGTCTGTGGAGGAGAATTGCCCCGCATTTCGTGCCAAAAGGTGTTTACTTCAAAAGCCTAAAAAACAAGTGCTTGTGGAAATTAAAACATGTCGATGCTGTTGGTTTGAACTACATTATAACTGTATTTAATTAAGAGTGTTTTTTGTTGTCAGACCTGGTTTTGTATTGCAATCCTAACGTGAGTATACTGCAGAATTATAGATCAGAGGCATTGGAATAACTCTTGCTCTGTAGATCTAGTATTTTTAAATATAGTATCAATTAAAGAATAATTCATATGCTATTTCATTCTGTATTGATAACATTTATAAATCATTGCAGAAAGCATGTTATTTGTAAGATTACGCATAGACCAGCCATCTTTTACGCACGGACACAGGTTTTGTAAAATTGATGCAACCTGCAGATGAATACATTTGTAAATAAAGATCATTTTTAAATTACCTGAAGACAAGTTGTTGTGTATCATGTGACTCATTTGTTTAATTTTGTGCAGTGTATTGAATGGCGAGTTTAATTTATAGGCTTCAAATGTATATGTTGTGTTCATGCTTGTTAATAGTCAGCATCTCTTCCACCAAATTTGACTGGGTTTAAAGAGAGGTTGAGAGGATTTACTTTGGAGACCTCAATGTGTTTTTTGGCTGCCTGCACTGATTGAAAGATCTTTGTGCGTGTTGTTACCTTTCATCTAAGATCAACTGAAAACTCCTCACTTTATAAATCGATCATGTATGCATGGCAGGAAAGCATGTGTTGCCTTTATTATCTTTCTGGGGGAAAATCAGGTTATTTAACTAATGTTATATTATATAACAAAGGTTAAATAATATAAAAAAATAAAATACTTAATCAGAAAAACTAAATCGAAATATTATGTTTGAAACATCACCTTATGAATTCAGTAGCAAATACTTCAAAATTGTAGTTTGATTGGTTCTTCATCATTATTGTTCTTAACAAAAGTCACACGTTCTTTTGTGACTGTTTAGATTACACACACACACACACACACACTCACACACACACACACACCACACACACACACACACACACACACACACACACACACACACACACACACACACACACACACACACACACACACACACACAGGCAAAACCTCCATGTCAGTAGGAGGTTAATGTGGCTGTGACTAAATGGAAACCTTTTCTGCTGTGATTCAGAAGTCATACAATATGCATCCTTTAATTTGTTTGTAATATTATATCATCTTTAAACGCCCTAAACAGTCTCATCTGTGCGTAATATAAGCGATTTTGCTGGGGTGTATTTGGTATGAGCATATCTAGCTGGGTCATTGTTTATATTTACCAAAAAACACACACTTTGCTGGGGTTTTTTAAAACTGTTTGAGAATTGGCAAAGTTGAAACCTACAGGTTACACGTGGTCGGACCGTTTTTTTTTTAAAGGGAAAGGCTTTAACTGCAACTATCAAAAAAATTGTCAACCACCAACATACCCAGTAGGCCTATATACGTGAAACGTGACATGAGAGTGAATCTATTAATGGAACCCTCCCATTACATCATTGTCACGTCATCATAACTGAGTCGCTGCAACAAGAACATACCGTGCAGTCATATTAAAGGCTCATGAGAGTCAGAGTAACATTTAAAACCATTTATAATTTAACGCGAAGACATGGTTCTTCCAGCAAGTGACTGTTACAGATCAGTTTTCCCTACTTCTGGTCTTTTATTTTGTAGAGCTGTTGTGGCTAATTGTGTAATTTTTTAATTTACTTGCTATTATTTTGCACACAATTAACACTTTCACACTCGTATGCTGTTGGCCTGTTGTCCCAACTCGATGTTTGTCTGTTTTACTCAGGTTAAAATCGTTCCCACACATGTTCCACTTACTATTCGTGTTTATTGCTCAGACTATTTTAAACGGATATACTGAGTTTTCTATGCGTTTGATAAGCAACGTTTTCCTTCATTATTTGTTGTTTTATTGCTTTACTGCCAAACGCAGCCAGACGGCGTCATATAGCTCCTTAAGATAGTGGGGGCGCCCAAACAAAGTTAAGGTCAAGTTAGTTAGTCAGGCTGTGCATTGCTAGTTCCCACAATATTAGCACAAAGCTACTTCTTTGTGAGGATGTAGAAATGAGTTCAACTAAATATCGACATTTTTAAAGTAGCTTCTTATTTATATTTGGTCAAATTGTAGTTGCTTATTTTGTTTTGTGATGTTTGGTTCCTTTAAAACTTTAAATTGTAACTTGTAAAACTGTAATTTGAAATGCAACATGTTGAAGAGAAAATGTTTTTGCAGAGCACGTATATATAAGTTACAGTAAAACGCTCAGAACATAAAACATTAGACAATATTTTAGTGCAAAACTGCTCGAAGAATAATGACGATAATAATGATTATGGTAATAATTACCAATCCTCGTTTAAAAAAATGCTTCACAACAAACGGAGACAAAAAAAAGCCACAACATAAAAGAAGCAGTCACACAAGTGACAAGCAACAGGTCACCTTAACTTTGTGTGTTTGTCTGATTGAGAACCTAAAATAATGACGTCTAATACGACACACTTTTTTAAATTTCACTGCAAAACTGGTGTTTGTTGGTGATGACTAAATGTGTTTTTTTCTCTCATTAATCTGTGCATCAGATTAATTAGTTTTGGAAATTTACAAATTTTACTCTAGTTTTTGTACATAAATATGAACTGTATTGCGTGTTTTTAAACTGCCCGATGGGTGTGAATGTGATAAAGCTTGGGAACAGAGAACCCGACAACAGAGCTGATTTTACCCCCAATAACAATAAACCCAGCCGCCTTTAAGATACTTCCACATTGCGTGTGACCTCCAGGCTTAAAGCAGTGAAGAATCTTCTTGTCCTCTGACTACAATACTTTCATTCATTTGCATTGAAATTATAGCTGCGGTTCCACATAGAACCGCACAATTTGCATGATAGTTGTGTGTTCAATGTGAAGAATTATCAGGCCTGCAAAAACTACCTGCTTTTATTTAAACAGTTTTCTTCCCTTTTCTTCTTTCTCACGAGTGATAAAATAAAGTATGAAAATAAAAATCATACTCACAGGCAAAAAAAGATATGTGTATCCGTTCGCCAGTGTTTTAACTGCGTTTTCTCCACCGAGAAGAAGGGCCTAAACTCTGCTGGCATGGCTGCCTTCGTGTAATAAAAGGATTTGGGTGCAGAGGCTTGTTGGTGAATGCTCTGTGGACATCACCTAGACCACAGACGGTCAAAGCCAGTCGTTTTTGGACTTGGCCATGCTGAATGTGCTTAGTGATGCATGCTTACGATTGACTTATAGCTTATGTTTTTGTGGCATCCAAATTCAAGTTCCCTGTATTTTGCACCCACTAGCATACCGTGGGTTGTTTTATTTGGCTGTTTTCACGCGCGTTCATCTGCATTTATTGTTAAGGTGTAACAAAAGAAAAAGGATATAATGTTTTAACACTCTGATACAAACATGGGGTAAAGTTGACGCACACATGCTTGTTTGCATGCTGTGCAGTAGGCTATACTTTATACAAGAATTTGTCATAGCACTAGTACACATAGCAATAGTCATTGTGTGGCGCCTGAGCCTTTGTTTTCAGCATGCTGCAGGCCCAAAGAAATATATCCGACAATGTATTTTCTTGTTGTGTATTTAAATGTCTCCCGACCATCATGGGGCGATTGTACGCAATGAACCTTAAAATGTATTTGCATAAAACCGATTTAATGAGTAGCTTGTGAATCCCACAGGCTTCTTGACTGTGCAGCGAAATTGCATGAACGGTGGCCTTGGTGCCATTTTCCTCAAGCTTTGCTTTAAATGCAGAGGTCAACTTCAATGTTTCCAACCTAACTGTTGCTACAAACGCATTGTGCCTACTCCAAAGTGCCCAAATCTATTGGCGATTGAACGCGTGCAGCTGTCATTATAGAATGACGACGATGCTGTAAAGCTTTCAATAAAATATTCCAGCAGTGGTTCACAAATTTATTTTTCCGTGAGCTATAGGGCAATAAGGCTGGAGAGGAGTTTCCTCCTCAGCCAGGGAGCCAATGAAGTGTCTCGCATGCGCTCACATGAGTTTCTCCGGACAGTTTTTAATGACTGATATTGATGTATGGTAATTTCTTGGCTGGATCACATGACACAATTACCTCAAGAATCGATCAAGATGTATTGCAGGTCTGCCTACGTTTCCGATTTTTTCTCCCTGGCGGGGTCTTACCACGCGCCCGTGGTGCTATAGATGAACAAAGTTTAACACAGTCAAGCTGCCAATTCCTCTCCTCGGTTGCAAAGAGGAAAAGGGGGAGAAGAGATATGACGGAATACGATGATCGCAGCTGTGCGTCAAATATGTATTTACCGAGCTGTACTTATTACGTTTCGACGCCCGATTTTACATCAGTCTCCTCCTTTTTACCGCAGACTACTTCGTGTCAGATTAATTTCCCTTATTCTCCCAATATAGCCCAAATCCAACCTGTTCGAGAAGTCGCTTTCAGGGATTATGGACTGGACCATCCCAGCAAATGGCACTACAGGGGCAATTACGCGTCTTACTACTCGGACGAGATAATGCATCGGGACTTGATCCAGTCCTCCAGCAGCAGGGCGGATGTGATATTCAAAAACGAGTCCTTGTACGGCCACCATGGGGGGAATTTCTTCAACGGTGTCGGCCGAACTGGGGTTCTCCCCCAGGTCTTCGACCAGTTTTTGGAAAATCCTAAATCGGACAAGAACAACGCGGAGCTCCCCAGACAAAAGACAGACACTGCTGCTCCCGGAGATGCTGAGAATAACAATCAGGCTTTAACCAAACTAGAGCAGCACAAAGCTGACCCGAGCGAGAGCGCCGACGAGGACTCGTCCTCCAACTGCGGCGACAAGAGCAACCAACAGAGTAAGTGCTTTTTTCTCTTTGTCTGGGACATAAGGTGTGCAAGTTAAACAATAGAGTGTCTGAACTGCACTCTGTCCACCAACGTGGCCGTCCAGGGTTATGTGCCTCTTTATAAGCATGCACAAGCTTTTATATCCCTATAAGATTCAGTTTACGGTTGTAAAGGTATTTACAATGGGAAACCCGTTAAGTTAACCGTACTTTAAAGATTGCCTTGTGTCTTATAACAAGACTATGTGGCTGGAAGTGATTTGTATTGATAGGGAATTCAATAAAATCGTTTTATTAAAGTTTATTTAATCGGTTTATAGGTAATGTTGTGCAGGTATAACAACACTTTAGGGAATGCTCTGCATAAACTTTACTGCAATGTAAGTTTATTTGAATGCAAATTCTGCTGTTGTTTCTCTCATTGTGTGTGTGTGTGTGTCTGTGTACGTGTGTGTGTGTGTGTGTGTGTGTGTGTGTGTGTACGTGTGTGTGTGTGTGTGTGTGTTACACAGAGAGGGCCTTTGTGCAGAAATAAATAAATAATTAAACGTATCTGTCAACCTGTTAACTGCATTAGACATTCTACATTTTTCTTCAATTTTTCCACGTGTTCTTTTCTTTTTGCAGGTTCATCAACCAAGTCCAGGAAGAAAAGGTGTCCTTACACCAAATACCAGATTCGAGAACTTGAACGAGAGTTTTTCTTCAACGTGTACATTAACAAAGAGAAGCGGCTTCAGCTGTCCAGGATGTTAAACCTGTCCGATCGGCAGGTGAAGATTTGGTTTCAGAACAGAAGAATGAAAGAGAAAAAGCTGAATCGCGACCGCCTACAGTATTTCACTGGGAATCCATTATTCTGATACCTGACATAGTTGTACACACACACACACACACACACACACACACACACACACACACACACACACACACACACACACACACACACACACCCGGGAGTAAAATAGGAGCTGTACACGCACGTCTTAAAGACTGGACCTCTTTGCATATTTGAACTCTCATCATCCTGTTTAAACACTTTATTTGACATGAATCTGACATTAGGGAAAACAATTTTCTACCAAAAAAACTAAATTTATTTATTTGTGTTCCCACATTTTCGTGTTCCTGGCAACAAATATTCCAGCAAAGCGCGAGCTGTGCTTTAAAATTATTTATATCAAATATATGTAGGCTTCTACCTTGCGTAATGTTCATTTATAAGTCGCATGTAATGCACGTTGTGGTGTAACAAATACATGAGACACGACAAATGTACCATAGTCCCGAAACTTGTCACATGAACTTAACCAAGTCCAACAGAAATAACACGTGGAAAATGGGGAAATTTTCTAAAGATTCATCAATGGATACATTTGGCGCTTGTCGGACTGTATAATCCCGTTATTTCCTCTGCTTTCAACACTGGATTGTTTACTAAACCTTGAACCGTCTAGACAGTATAATAAACGTAGCTGTAAATGTCTAAATAGGGGGCCATTGGATTTTGGTCTCCCAACCCCCAGACCTCAAGAGATCTGATCCTGTCTCAAAGTAGTTCCTCTCCAGGCTACACATATTTGGAGAATTCAAGAGTTTTCTGTGCATCCCGGTCCATATTTAGCTCCTTTTGACATATTGGGGCACTTGTAATGGTAGTCATTAGCTTTGATATAATGAAGGATATTCTTACAAGGACCGCCACAAGTAATTTTTCACGTTTATCAGATTTTCTAGTATTCTGAAGAGGCGAAATTTGGCTTTGACGCTTTTAAATCTGCTGCACAGGAGAAAGATTCCCGATTGTTGGCACACACAAAAAAAGCGCGTTTCCATCTTGAGTTAATGCAGGTGAAACGTTTCCATCTTTGTGCAGCTCCTCTATCCAGTGACCCCCGGCTGAGTGCCTTGCTTCACCTCAATAGTTTATATCTCTGTTATTTTTGTAGTCATAGAGAAGGAGTAAATAAACGCATTCATTCCAAACAAACAGTCGCTTTATTGATCATACATGTGATTATTTTCACTTTAGCTCTATGCAGCAACAATTACACCCCTTGTTTCAGCGTTCTTTATGGAAATAAAAAAGTTTGGAGATGAATGTTTATTTCATTTGCGTGCATCACATCTACGGTTATTTCCCAAAAGCTATTAGAAAACTGAGAGTTCATTAAGCGTTTAATTGGTTTGTCATCATGTCCTACAGTGAAATTACATTACCAACTGTGTAGGGTGTTTCACTTCGTTTCTCGGTGTAGCCACATGAGGGCAGACTTGCAGTTTAGTGGAAATACAGAGTCTAACCAAATTTAACATCTACCCTGCATGAAAGTCATTGAGCGGAGGAATCATCCGTTTAACAAAGGTTTTGTTTTTATTCTAATTCTAACTGCATCAAGTGGCCCGGTCTTTGTTGTGTTCTCAACAGATTGTAATTGTGATGTTAATTTTTTTTTAATTAAAAAAGAAGTCCAATATCACTTAATTTTTTCTTCTATTCAACCCTGCAGACTAAAGTTTATATTAAGACATTTAGAACACTATACGCAGTATTTATTTCACTCAGTGCCCACTTTAACTTCTGCTTCTCCCTTGTCGTCCAGACGGCAATTACATTTACAAGTCATGTTCAAGTGTTTTAAAAGAACAAAAGAAATTTATATAATTCTACTCCGTGTTTTTGTCATCTGAACCTTTTAAAATACAGACTTCGACCTTTTATCTGAAGGCCGCACAACCTTTTCTGAAATATATCTCTGCAGACTCCTAATACTATGGCATTGTGGGGGATTATTGACGTAAATGTGCTTTATATTTACTTTCCTTTCATTTAAATTTGCAGCTGTGTAACTGCTATTAAGTGATCGTTTATCTGCGTCTGGCTATTTGCTTTTTACAAATATAAGAGTGACAGTTAATCCAACAAAGGACATAAGTTTTGTCTGAATCTACAACAATATCGGTGTCCTTTATTCTAGTACCCTTAGGCCTATGTTTAAAATGTTAAAGGCTATACTCTTCCCTTATGTTTGTTGTGGTCAGCAGGTGTCCTTGTATTCGCTTTAAATTATTATTATTTTTATTGTTGCTATTATTGTTGTTATTATTATTTGTATTATTATTATTAGCCTACTACATAACCAGAGATCAATTTGTTTTTTTCTTTCACTTTTACGGTACTTGTGTACATTTTGTGCGTGTATTAACTGTTGATTATACCTAAAGAATATACTCCCATGTTAAAGTTTATTTTCAGTTCAGTGCGTCACACGATATGCAAAATAGTCCAATGTTATCTTTGAGCAATTGTCATTGTTAGAAACATGATTATTAAAAACAAAATGGTGTCCGTGTTGTCAGATGTCTCGGTTTAATGTTTTTCTTTTTCTTTTAAAAGAACCAACATGGAATAATGAGGAATGTATTTTCTACACGTATTCAGTGATTAAACTTGGGTTAACGAGCTTTTATTTTGTTGTGTGTGAATCCTGTGATGTTGAGATGATTTGCATACTATATGCTCATTTAAAGCAACTGTAAATATCTAAAAGCATTGAAGACAGATCTACACAGCCTCTCAAACAAGTTGTATGAATATTTAAAACTTGTTGCATAAACACCAAAGATACAATTATTTTAAGATGCATTTGCTGTGTTTATTTTAATTTTACAGACCTGGTAGGATCGTTGCAATTATTGTGCTCTGACTTCAGGTTTTCAGTCGATGGAAATTTCAGCTAAGAAAGTGTTTTTTATTTCGCCCCCTGAGTTTAACACGCACGCTGTTTATCTTGCACACATTTGCCTTCCTTGAAGACAACAACAATGGAGCCCTGAGCAAAATAATCCCCAGACTGTACACCGGCACGTTTTTATTTTGAACTTCTGCAATACCTGTACATAAATGCAAATAAAGATAATGTGCTTAATAATCTGTGTAAATAATAAAGGACCGTTTTCTATCCGTCTTAATTGGAATTTCTGAAAGGTAAAGCCTTGCAGGGTTATACTGCTCATGCATACAGAGTTTTTATAGCTTATCAATTCAACTGAGTGAATAGTGCACACATTTTAACTTCTACATTTCTTATTTTAATGCGCACATGTTGCAGGGAATCGAAATGGCCGTTGTCCTTGAATCTGAGCTTAGTGCTGTTTAATTAGGAACAAATTAACAGGAAAGAAAATCGTATTAAACAACCTCAAACCCTGTAAAAATGAAAGATTGACAGAGCAAACAATTAACAATGTGTCATCTTTATTCTGTTATCCGTTATTTCATTTCAAATACATCAGAGATAATAAAATATATGCAAATAATGTGGACTGTGTTGTTGAAGTAAACGGTTGATATACATTAAAAAAAACATTAAATTCAGTAGAGATGGTTACATTCTTTCAAATAGTCTTCTATGCGCCATATTAGCAGCATTTTACACGCACACATTCACACTCCTTATCCTCAGTCTCTCACACAAAGACACATATATCATTTGAAGCATTTAACTAATTGAAAACATTGCATAGAGCTTCAGTTGTTGCACATGAAAGATCCAAATGAAGGTGCACTAATTTCTGATGTCACTGGAATTGTCTTTTCTTTTTGAAAAAATGTCATTGTTTCAGTTTTGGTTGAACAGCCTCTGTTAGGTCTGTAAAAAAACAATTTCAAGTCCGTGTTGTAGGTGTCGCTGTTGACCACGTCTGCATCTGCAGCACGAGTGTGTGTGCAGGGATAGGAGGCTGCGTCTCAAGGCCATTTTCAAATCTCATTGGTGGGCTTGTCATGTGGTCGGGAGGCATCCTGACTTACACGGAGATTGTTTTTCCTAGATATGTCATCTTACAAAGGACATCTCTCTCCTCTAAAGAACTTAACCCCCCAAAATGTCCTTTCCCAGTAGCTCTCCTGCGGCAAACACATTTTTAGTGGACTCCTTAATTGGTGCTTGCAGGTCGGACAGCTTTTACTCCAGCAGCAACATGTACATGCCGTCTGGCTCAGAAATGGGAACTTACGGAATGCAAACCTGTGGACTCCTGCCGTCTTTCGGCAAAAGAGGGGAGGTCAACCATCAAAATATGGGCATGAATGTCCACTCTTACATACCTCAAATAGATAACTGGACTGATCCGAATAGACTCTGCAGAATAGAGCCGTCCAGTCAGATGACAAACTGTACATTTTCACAGAGCATAAAGGAAGAGAGTAACTGCTGCATGTACTCGGAAAAGAGAGCACAAAAAGTCAGCTCGACAGAGGTCCCTGCATATTCTAACGTTATTTCCGAGTCTTGTCCTGTCGATGGTCCCGAGATCCCGGTCCCGGGCTATTTCAGACTGAGCCAAACTTATGCGAATGGGAAACATCAAGAACACTACTGCCATGCGCCACCGAGTCCAAACCCAACACTGGTGCAGCTCAGCCGGGTCACCCCAAAACCGCAGTCATCCTCGGTGTCTTCAAATTTTGCAGAGGAGAAAAAGAAAAGTGAAGGCGTCCCGCAAAACCCCGAGACATCAAGGACACCGGTCCCCGCAGAAAGCCCTGATCCAAGGTCCAGCTCCGGGGAGAAAACCTGCTCCATGGAAGCTTCGGTGTCCAGCCCTGAGCTGCTACCGAAGGAAGGGAAAGGTGGGTTGGCTACAGTAGTGAAAGCTTTTATCTTGTGGCGCTGCAGTGCTGAGAAGGCTCCAGCATCATAAAACCAAGTATAAAACACAAACAACCCTAAAGTCGTAATGTTTAATGAGAGTCTTTCTCAGGTTGCAGTAATGGGCAACAGAGAATGGTTTTACCATGCAGCATGCAGATGTGTGTCAGCCTTAACTCAGGTATTTAAATTAAAATGTGCATTAAAGAATGATTTCACATTCTGTTGCTTTATATTTGACACATTGCGCTGTTTTAAAATAACTAAAAATGTAACTCAAGCAACTATTAAGCTATATGTGTTGCATAAATGGTCAATTCAATCCAGGAGTTTCTGAAAGAGGTTAATTTGCAGCTGTGTAATTGTAGATAGCTGATTGTGTAACTTTAACTAGAACAGGGACAAAATCACTGTTTGAAATTCTGTTTAAAATGTAAACAAACATGGTAATGCATTTGAAGCTTTCAGGAAATTAATAGATTGTTTTGATAATGCTTCACGCTGTATAAAGATGTGCTCCTGGTGTAAGGTTTCATCAATTGGGGGTTCATTTAATGTGTATTTATATTAGTGTAGGTGACTAAAAATACCCCTGAATTGTATTTATTCCGGGATAAACAATATTATTGTGTGATATTTCCCAGAGGTAAAATCCAAAGCAGTAGGTGTGTTTGTTTGAGCTGAATCACTAACTGATTTGAATCTTTACAGACTGCATAAGCGACACAGCGACAAGCAACTGGTTAACTGCAAAAAGTGGGAGAAAGAAAAGATGTCCCTACACAAAGCACCAGACCTTGGAGTTGGAGAAGGAGTTTCTCTTCAATATGTATCTGACCCGAGAGCGCCGCCTAGAGATCAGCAGGGGCGTCAACCTGAGCGACAGGCAGGTCAAGATCTGGTTTCAGAACCGCAGGATGAAACTGAAGAAAATGAACAGAGAGAACCGCATCCGTGAACTGACCTCAAATCTCACCTTTTCGTGAGCGTGCATGTATCTGTGGTTAGCTGTCTGTTAATTTCTCTCATATTCAGTTTGATGCTTTAGTTGCATTGGACGTTTATCTTCAATTTCAACGAAACTGTGACTCTATATATATATACATAGGCCCTTAGCCAATTTTAGTACTTTCTGTGGCGTCGTGTATTTGCTTTATTTTATCACAGGGTAACACTTTTTGGTCTTAAATTATTGGAGATGTAGATTTCTTCCCTGTAGACATGGATATTCTATTGTATCGCGATGGCGAGCTGTTTGTAAAAAGAGATACTCTCATTTTCAGTCATGAAAGCACATTTATTGTCGTGTAGTGCAACATTTGTTTTACAGTAATTGCAAGCAATTTGCTGAACAGTGAAATGTTTCTATGGCGGAAAAAAACAATGTTTATCTGTGAAATTATTGCATGTTTGTGGCATGTATCTTGCAATAAATTGTTTAAAATTATATTGGTTTGTGTTGGATTATGTCACCAAAGTCCCTGATCTACAAGCATCTCAGTTAGTAGTGACTGCCATGTCACCGCCGACATCTGCGGTATTTGCATTGACGCAGGGATTAGTTCGCTTCAAATGGTGATGAAGAGGAGGGGGAAAAATAAAAATAGTTTTTTGTTTAACGAGCCTATTACACTTAACTGCAAGAAAATAAATGGTGATCCTAATGTGTTCCTAATTTCACTAAATTAGAGTTTAATTGTTTGACGATGAGACTACAACCTTAAAAACTTAACAAATATTTAGTTAGTGGGCTACCAGCAGTTGTAGCACATGCGGTTTTTTAGTTGTTATGATACAATAACAAGCACGTGATTTTAAATATATCTCAGCTCACTAAAGATTATCTGAAAACTAGAAACTGCTGTTTGTGAAATACATCACAAAACACTAACACTAAAATAATCTAAATACGATATAAGGCTTTCTGTGTGCACGAAGAGTGCAGCAGAAAGGCGCAGAGAGGCGGAGGTTCTGTAATCAAATAAACATGGTGTTTTTTTTATATTTCCAGACCTGTTTGTGACTAAACTAACAGTCTATAAGAACCATCAGGCGAGGGTAAGTTATGTTCAAGCACAAATTCACAGGCAAGACTCAACTCTTCCTTCCCTCCCAGCGACACAGGCCTCAGTAGCCACGTAGCATTTCTTTTCATTGTGCAGAATAACTTCATATTTTAGGATTATATGTGATGAAATGATGTAACGATCAGTCTGATCTCCAGTCTGCATGTTTGACATAAATCTCATCTATTTCCCTTGAAATTTGATTTTTTTTTTTACACTGAAAGTCAACAAACTCTCCTTCAAAACAAGCAAAAATAGTGAAATCCTACTATAAATAAAGTGCGAGATGTATATTACATTGAAATTACAATGTTCACCTTACCAGACAGCAGCACACAGATGGACTTAGCTTCTCCAAGTCTTTTTTTATTTTTTTTATTGACGGCATGTATAATCACACGCACCTCATAAAACATTTATTGATGCATAAAGACATTATTGCCTTGCTTTGAATGAATACAATAATTTCACAACTGCCGTTTCCGGCTTAGCTTTTAAAAATTAAACCAACCCAGAAAATGTGTTTTCTCGCCGAATATTAACAATGGATACACCGCATTGTGAGCGGAAATGGCGTCTGTTATTTTACAACATGTTATTACATCTATTTTACGAGGACTCTGTAAGTCTATAAAGCATTTAACTAGCATTGAGGGTATCAGGACAATATTAGAAGACTTTTCTCCAACATTAAGACACGGAGTGTTTGTGTACTGTGCAAGTGTGTGTGTGTGTGTGTGTGTGTGTGGGGGGGGGGGGAAATATGTCTTATTCTTTTTTTTTTTTGAGCTGCTTGTATTGTTGAAAAAAAATCATTTGCATTCATTTGAGCGGTTGCTTTCTCCCTCCAGTCACATCTGATGGGGCTTTTTATTATTTGTGAAATGAAAAGCTAAATTAAACCTGACGAGGAAAAAAAAAAGAGAGCAAGGGCAGGATTGATTTACTCGCTGTATTGGTAAATATGACCACGTGATCCATGTAACCAATCCCTGTAGATGCAGGCCAGCAAAAATACTATGATTGTTCATAGAGGGAAGCTTCCCGTAACAGTGCAACCCTTATTATATGAGTAGGAAGAGATCAAAAATGTCTTCCAGTGGCACTCTCAGTAACTGCTATGTGGACGCTATAATGGGGCAGGAGCCGGAGGATGTGTACGGTGCTCGCTTTATTCAGGCTCCACACACGGTGACCCCGAGGCCGCCAGGTGCTGGGGACAACGCAGACTTCTCCTCTTGCAATTTTGCACCAAAGTCCGCCGTTTTCTCGTCGTCTTGGTCCTCGGTTCACCCGCAGGGGATTTATCATCCGTATGTGCACCACCACCACCACCACCAGTCCCACCTCCCCGCCTCGGACGGTAGATATGTCGGCGTTCGCTCCTGGATGGACCCCATCTCCAACCACGTTTCGTTCGCCGGATTTCACTCCAGCAGTCGTCCGTACGGGACAAAGCCAGAGGTCTTGCCACCGAAAGCTACAGAGTGCGACACGTTGGAGGCAGAGGCTCGGCCGCTCGCCGGTGAATTCGCTTGTGGAGTATCGGAGTGTCCAGAAAAAGCGACCAAAGAGCACAGTGGAAGTGAGCTTTCGAGCCACAGCGAGCCCAAAGAGGAGAAACAACAACAACTTGACCCAAGTAAGTAAACGAAATAGCCAATCCTGATTTACAACCCTAAGAACTGTATGAGCTGGGTGTGTAAAACTGGAGGTTTTACTAACCTATAAAAGTGTCTCGTACTATACCTCGGCTCCGAAAGGGAAAAAAACCCGCCCTGCTCGGGTTATTACAGGGAATCCAAAAGTTGTTCATGTCACAGGACGCCCAAAATAGCAATATTGCTCCTTTATTTGAGATTTTACCTGAGTTAGACTTTAGGGATATATATATATAGATATGCTATTTTCTTTGTTATGTTATTTTACCTACCAGTACAAACAGGAACACATGTAATGGAAATAGTCGTCTTTGCGCATTGTCCAACACATTAAACAATTTCTCATTTTGCTTTTACTTTTCTGCAACCACACCAGTGTCCTTACAAGTCCCCGAATCACAATTTAGGAACCATTTATTTGAAGTTTAAAATAAATAAAAACATCCCCATCACATGTGTCTTTACTTCATATACATCTGTTTTTCAGGCAACCCTGCAGCAAACTGGATTCACGCACGCTCCACGAGAAAGAAGCGATGCCCGTACACAAAATATCAGACTTTAGAGCTGGAGAAAGAGTTCCTGTTCAACATGTATTTGACAAGAGACCGACGCTATGAAGTGGCCCGCATACTCACTTTAACCGAGAGACAAGTGAAGATCTGGTTCCAGAACAGGAGGATGAAAATGAAGAAGATGAACAGAGAGAGGAGCGGCAAGGATCACCTATGAAATCACAGCCATTTGACACATTTGTACCAATGAAGCCATCTGAACAATTAAATTCATTTTGGTAGGAGCCTCGGTAGCCATTTTCATTTTTAGATCCTCTAGCTATAGTGTAATATTGCGTGTCAGTGTCATAACGTGTTGGACGGATATAGGCTACATGAAAATCACATGTGCAGGAATTTGTCTTAGTGAGATTCAGACAGGATCCGTCAAATACTGTTTCATGTAATAGTTTCTGTTTTACAATTTACACACAAGCAGGCGAGCAGTTTGTCAGATTTGTTGAGCCCCCCCCCCCCCCCCCTCCTTCAGTAGGAAACGTGCCTATGTGTATTGCTTATAGTTAAGAATTTGTAGTTGTATATAAAACATTTTCACAGCTCAAGTACTTGACTGCTGTCTGTTGTCGGTACACACACGATGAGATACTGCGTCAGTAAGCGTGCATTGAACCATTTTCACAAAGACTTTTAAATTGTGGCCCATAAGGTGTGTGAATTAAACATCTAGGCGCGTGCGTTTTGCTTTCTCACAAACCATAACAAATGATCCTTTAAAAAATATATTTTTTACTTCAGACAACAATGAGTAGATTAACATGTTTTCCTTTAATTTATTTAACAACTTTACACGGTTGTGGCATGCTGGTGGGTGATTTCATTTAAGTAGACATATTAGATTTTTTAATATAAATAAATAGAATTAAATAAAACCCTGAAGCCTTGTTTTTGGTCAGACTGCTACTGCAGTAAAATGTTTTACAGCAGCACATTTTTAGCATGCAACTCAACATTTAACACAATAGTCAGTGTTTGATAGATTTTACAATTTTCTTGTTTGCAGTTATAAGTGATAAGCAGTCGATAGTGATCGATACGCTGCAGAGAAATGTACTCAAATCACCCTTACATTCTCTTACATAGGCCTACTGTTTAAAATGGTTTTAAACCGTGGATTTGAAACGTAGAAGAACAAAAGTGTTTACGATTGGGAGAGGTGTTGCGGCGGATTTCCAATTTATTGTTCAACTTGTACGAATAATTACTTTAAAGCAGGAAGAAACGTGGTCCAATAAAGCTATAGAAATGGCTAGACGTCTGGCCTAAATGAGTTTATGGTGCTGGCCAGTAATTACACTCTCCTTTGAAACTCTCTTTATCTCGGGCCTTTGCGTCTGTTGCTGACAAACAGAATGTAGACACTTTTCCACAGGGTGTCTGGTCGATGAATTGTTTTAGAGGAAATCACCCCCACCTTAATGGTCACGTTTATTCACCAACTGCACTTCCCACCGATGGGAAAAAAAACTTAACTTTGACTGATGTCCGATGCAGTTTTTCCTTCTGGTTAGTTTATTTTATACTGAAATGTAAAACCAGGCAATGTGTCCTAATGTTTAACTTACACAGGCTGCAACAGAGGAAACAAAATTAGACCATGATCGTTATGGATGCTGTTAGAAATGTGTGTAAATTAATTAATGATAACATTTGTAACGGAACTAGTCAAATCAAATGCAAAAAAAACCCTGAATTACTAAACTAAATACCTCTGCTGGAGCAGTAGGCTTCATTGGGGAAGTAATGAGAGCGCTAGAGGGCGATATTGGTCTTTTAGTCTCAGTTACAGCAATGCATTCACAGCTGGAACATGCAGGCAACACATGAGCCATACAGCATGCATTCATGGTTTATTCATTTATATATAAGAAAAGCTGTTCTGAAAGAAAACTAATAATTGATGTCTTTATCTCTGAACATCCTTTATACAACTGGAGGATGTCGGTTTGTGAACATCTAAAAGTGTGGACATTTTAAAGCAGTGGCAATGATAATAACACAATTTACCGTTTTGAATCGAAATCTGTTGTTATTGGGGGAAAAACAAAATAGCACGCTTTTTTAACAGTTGCACATTTGAACATCTGAATGTTTTTTAATAGCCTATTGCAGGGTTTTTATTGTAATCTCGTGATATTATTCAAACCACACATCCCAGCGATATGTTACAGGTCTACATTTGCACAAAGCAGCAGCCGATTTTAATCGGTTCAGAAAAGGAGAAGCCTCAGTGCATCTTTTTACAGATGAATACAGGAACCAGTATAGTCAACTTTAAGGAATGCATTCCTGCTCTAAGGCCACACCCCCCTTTATTTGTATTTTAAATGACGGTGCAACGAAGAAGTCTGTTGTTGTCCTTGTAGTGTGAGGAAATGAAAATGTTGATGACAGACTAATATTTAATGAAAGCTCAGTAGTGACTCTGGAGGTACTAGACACTCAGAGACACTGTACCGTGTGCTGTTTTTCCCAGTACAATGCTCAAATTCAACTGTCATACTTAAGTATTGTGTTTAAATCACTGACATAAACAAAGCGTAAATATTTAAATATATTTAAAATATATTAAAAAAAAGCCTATCCGTGTAACAACATGATTCAAACCTATAAACAATTACCTCAAGTACGACACGTAATCATGTTTAGAATAATCAAATACAATACATTTGAGAAATAAATATTAAAATAGGCTATAATGGAGGTTTCTGTGACCCTACAACTTAGTAGTACAAACAAACTTTAGGCCCCTGAATGTACTTATTTCCATTCTGATGCGAAACCTGAACATGAAGCGTCAGGGCTGAGGATTTACTAAACACTGTCTTGTTATGTAGCATATTTTACTCGATGAAAATGCAGCGGTGCTGCTTTTCTTTCTCTTGCTGATGTGTTTTTATTCAGTCTGCAGTGGGAGAGTTAGAGGGGCCTTTACTTCAGTCGTCACCATAAAAAGTGTTTTTCACGAGTTGTTCAACGTATCCAAACAATGACAGTAAATGGCAGCGCTCAGACAGCAACTCGATGAAAAGAAAAATATTGAAGCAATTACAGGAAATGTTGAATGGATTGTTTAGCGTCTTGTGCAACATGTGTGATAAGTAGAGTGGACTGGCTGAAAACTTGACCCCGGAAAGACTATGTTCAGCTTCTTGATTTAAAATTACAACTACATGTTTGAACGCTGTTTACACGCACACAATAACGGGATCAAACAATTTCTTTGAAAACGAGAAAGATACAGTTATAGGGGAGAGGAGGAGGAGGAGGAGGAGGGGGGGGGATTTATGTCAACATGCCTATTCCATCCTTACTGTTCAGTACCCATATAGATAGTCATGTGTCACTTCCTCTACAGGTCATGAGTGGGGGTCACTCTGGTCATTAGCTAAAGTCATGTTACACCCCGTGCTGTGTTCCATAGTCACACTGTCCAGTGTTATTTCCGTGGAAGCTGTATCAAAGTAAGAGCTGTGAAAATGAGCTGTGGGCTAAAGTACGGAACACTTATAGCCTATATGATATGCTACCATCAAAGTCACAGACAATCAATGGACATATGAAAGAAGTTAACCTGGTTATAGCCATGCTCATGTGTGTGTGTGTGTGTGTGTGTGTGTGTGTGTGTGTGTGTGTGTGTGTGTGTGTGTGTGTGTGTGTGTGTGTGTGCATGCGCGTGCATGTGTGTGTAGCCTTAAATTAATCGTTCCTGTCAAGCACAAAGACCGGTGGAAGAAATAACAGTATCTATACCAGACTGTAAAAAAGAAAGAAAGTCCTGCATTAGAAATACAAGTAGGCCCTACGAATTATCAGCAACATGTAGGCTAATTAAAGTATCACAAGTCATGTTGCATTATTATTACTGATGCATATATATGTAACTATTTGAACAATTCTACTGTTAGGTAGTTTCATTTTTTTTTACATTATGAATTTATAAAACATGATAACAATGCATCAAGTAAAATCTTAAGTAACTAAAGCATTCAGATACTGTAGTTGGATAAGAAGTGCAATATTTCTCTAAACCATACATATATCAAATAAAGTATAGACGTACCTCAAATGTGTACTAAATAACAGTATTTGAGTAAATGTACTTTCGTTACACTCAACCACACTACCTGCAGAGTGCATTAAATATTCTCTGTATTGTGTCTATACCAACCCACTAACACACACCACAATAACTGTAAAACAGTTGACGTAATTTGACCAGCAGGTATTCTATAAGTTTTATAGAGACACACACACACACACACACACACACACACACACACACACACACACACACACACACACACACACACACACACACACACACACACACACACACACACACACACACACACACAGCATGGAACATCAATGCAACAATGTTTCATTAGTATGGAATGCATGGGTGGGGAGATTTTTAATGGCTCTGCGGTCTGCGGATCTGCGTAAAAACGTCATAAAAACTGATACAATCATCAGTACTCTGCTTAGTAATAACGACCCAAGTTCAGCATGTATCAGTCGTCTTTGATACTATTGTTCAAAGTTGTAAATCCATGTGTTTAGTATAAGCAAACATGATGTAAAGAAACTTGCATATTTTGGTTAATCGCCAAATAATCAGGCCACGCAGAAAGAACAATCAGAGCTTTGTGATGAAAGTGAAGCATATCATTTGATCATAGATAAAGTCACATTACCATAACATATATGTTCCTGTAAGGCACCTCTTTCTTTAAGCACGTGCCAAATTTCTTAGCAGATTTAGGCAACAATATAGGGACAATATTGTTTATGTTTAAAATGATTTACTAAAAAACAAGCCTTAGGGTATATGGACATTTAAACACGTTACAACATTACGCATACAATAGTTAACAGAACGAAAGAAGAGCCCAGCTGACACTGTAAACCGTGCTGTCCTTGTTGTTGCCACATCTTTATTAGTCCTGTGGTGTCCAACAATGTTGCAGCTGTGTGTGTAGCTTACCACCTCCACCACCATCCCCATGTTTCTTTTTTCTCTTCTCTATCAACTAACTCTGGGTTGGTTTTGTATTTCTAGTGCGTTTAACTCTTTGATTTGTGCAGCGCTTACTATCTAATTGGCTTGTTGCAGACACCATTTGTTTTCCCTCATCAAAGGAAATGGCAATGTGGTCAATATGAGCGCGCTAGATTTGTCTTTGGCGCTCCATCATTCATTTAACATACACTGGTACCACCACCGTATCACATACTGACGCTAATACCGTTCATCCAGTGCAACGTGGCCACTCTGTTACCATTAGTAACATCAAATAAAACATCATGTAAGAACAATGAGCAGACAAATAGTGCTGTATCTCTACAGTCTCTGCACCGAGACTAAAACGATGATAAGAGATTGTTTTCTCTCTCTAATAGAATGGCCTTGTGTAATGCAATCTCTTGGATTACACATGCACACATGCGCGCGCACACACACACACACACATACACGCACACGCAGAGCTATAAGACAGGAAACCAGACAGAGCCATAGCCTGACTATAAATCGCACAGTGCTGACTCTGGCATGCCACCAGATGAGCAAGAATGAAATGAAAGAAATTCCTTTTTGCTTTAGAATTATGCACATGGACGTGACAACAGTTTGCAATATTTAGCATTTAAATCTTGAGGGTCAGAAGCATAAAAGAAGTGTCATATGCCAGCTTTTATTTGTTTTAACTTCATATTTATGAATAGCAGCAGGCCTGTTAGAGGGCGTAGAGAGGATATGTGCAGGCACACACTTCAAAACACATTTTCTCGTCTTAAACAGTAACTGTTGAACATCAACATGTAAAAGGCCAATGTCATAATAGTTTACTATTTGAAGATACATTTTAGACTATTTGCTTTATGTACACACCATTATTATATGTAATTGAGCCTAATAAACCAGCTGGCTTTATCTTATGACATGTTGTTAACAGTTGGTGCATAGGCCGCTTACTGAAAATAACCCTGTATAACTCATGATTTTGTCCTTTTATTGCTGCAAAAAACTTCCGTTTGACACAAAAACCGTACAGAAACCGTCCCCTCTAATATATATATATATTTCTTAAATTAAAGTTAAACAGAAACGTTTCATTTTGAGTAAAGCAAACATGATTATTAAAGCGTTACATGATTTTGCCTACATTTGACATTAATATATATATTTGTTTTTATTATACTAACGAATTTGCTTTCTGTTGAAGCTAAAACTTGTTTAACTGCTCTTTTGCATCTCTTTAAGATGCAACATTTTATGGTTGAGTAATAGAAACAAAAAACAGGGGGGGAAACCCCTCTTGTTTTTCTCCAGAGGACGTGGAGGGGCTTCTGCTATTATGCGCAAAGATGGGGAGAACTGCTGCAGTCGAAATTCCTTTTTGTGAGAGGACAATTTACAACTTGGTAATAGACTTTTTTATGTGCCTCCATCGCCTGTCATTGGATGCCACTGGTCATGTGTGAGAGGCAAACGTCTTCATGGCTCTTTTCCTGATTTCCCAGGCGATTTTTTTCCCACTGCATTCTGCGTCTATGGCGTTCAAACCGATACGCCACGGTCGGCTTTCTTAAATATTACATTCGTTTCATAAACGTTTGATCAGCATATTTGCGACACTGTGCTACTCATTCTCCTGGATGACAAGAGGAGCATTTCAACTTTCTACACATCTAACCTCCTCCATACACACAGCAGCCCTGGCTATTCACTGCTTTATCAAAATGCACCGCAAAGGTAAACCTCCAAGAATAAACATGGATTACCTCCCGGCTATAGGTAAGCTTTCTGTGTGATAATGGACTTTAATAACGCTGTCTGCATGTGAAGTTTGACAGCTTCCTGTTTTTATTAGTCATGTAAATTAGCAGCAGGGTAATTAGGTAGTTTCACATGTTGCTAGATGTGTTGAAATAAATAAATATATACTTTAAACGCAGAGAATGTGAGTAATGATGTCAGTATTGATGAAAATGAAAAATGAAAATGTACTGCTACTCTGCTGCATGAATCAAAAGATGAATATTTTAAGAAATAATCAACTAGATTATTAAATGTTTCTTGGATATGTATTCATTGTGGCTCTTACCTTCTATTTCAAGATTATTCTGCAGAATATAGCTCGTGTTTAAAGTCGGTAATGTTGGTAGCAGTGTCTTTGGATGCACATAACTGACTGCAGTCATTTCCCCCATGAATTAGAAAACAGCGTCATGAATTGAACCAAACCTTCTCCATTTCGTTTTCAGTTTGGAGCAGCTTATTGCTCAACGACAAGCCTCTTATTCCTCAGTTTATGAAACCAATGTTACATTATTTTGCATTTCTTCAGCTACCAGACAAAACTGCATTGATCTAATGAACACCACTATAAGTTAACAAGCTGTTCATGTGTTAAAATGCGATACAGAACAAATCTGCTTTGCTATATTCTACATATACAAGCCTGGCAGTAGAAGATGAGTTTTACTGGCCGTTTTCAGCTGCCTGGAGATGGGGCCAACTGAACAAAGACAGTATTTCACTGTTGCCTGACAGGCAGCTGCGAAAGTATTTACAACCTTACTGCAATGCGGCAAAATGGACCCTAGAACACAGGCACAAGTAGAAGCCTGAAAAAATTGGACAGGGTTCACTTTGTGTTTTTCTATTTCGACAATGTGTATAACTTGCATAATTTCTGTGTTTGTTATATGTAATTATTTAGGACAATGTCAGACCGCAGGCCCAGAAACACATTTAAGCAGATAGCAGTTTCCATGAATGGAAGTGGTTTCCCCTGTTCAGTCTTATTTAAATCTCCCCAGAGATTCAGTCCAGTCTAATATTAGACTGTTTTATATTTATAGTGTGACATAGTAAGATCTTTGTAAACAAATACTTTCTTCATATCAACTTATATGAAAACTAAAAGGTACAATAGCTGTTATTTATTTATTTTTCGTTCTCTACTTAGATAAAATAAAAATTATTATTATTGTTTTGTATCATTATCAACATCATCACGAGCATTTACGTTTGATTCGCTTTATCTGCTTAATACGTAATGATATAAAAAAAAAACATGCCCATATTCCCGTTTCAGATTCAGTCTACATATCTACAAATACAATTCCAAAAATCAAGCAGGACAATTTTGCAAAAGACTGAGATTAATCTTCTTGTGTCAAATGCAGTTTAATTGGTTTCAAAAACTTAATTAAAAAAGTCTTAAATCAAGTGTTATCAGCCCATTTGCTCTGAAAGACCTTCACACTTATTTAAACGGACACTGGAATACACTCATTTGCATTTTCAATCAGCAATTTCTTTCCCCTTCTTGCACAGCTGTATCATTTTCATCAAACATAAGATTAGGTGAAATTACTCGTTACAATTACATTTTTGCAGTGGAAAAGGCGGGAGGTCGTTAAAATGCCAGCAGAAGGCGCTGTTGCCCAACAGTCAGCCTCTCTGCTCCCATTCAGCAGACATTTACTCGCAAGTTTCCGAGCACGGTGATTGGCTGAGACACGTGGTCATGTGATCTGGTTCATTTTTGAAAGTTGTTTTGGAGTACCGCGTGGAAGAAAATTCACCTTCTTATTGGTAACAAATGATATCAGCTCCTGCTGTTGGTGCTGTGTGGGATCAACAAAGCCATAAAGTGTATTACAGCTATTAGAAAACAGTTGTTTATTGTTATTAGACAGCACAGTGTGTGCTTTGTAACCCGAGACCACTTCAGTTAAAGGTGTTGAACAAACTTGTAGCTTCATTGACAGCAACTGTTTGAACACTTTCACACAGAATATTGAGAGTTGTGCATGAAATGCTCCCCATGATGATGATGATGTTGATGGAAATGGTCTTAAAGAAAGCCTAATTCACATGCATAAAACTGCATGCAAGTCATTAAAACCATAGGAAACATAGTATCAACTAACAGCAGGAAACATGTGCCTGCAGATTCTTCTAAAACACCCAGGAGGTCATGCAGGGTTTTTATTCTCAAATTATGTCGAGGGAAATAACTTTTTATGAGAACATGCATGTAAAAAGTGACAAGCCTCTGATTTGATGTCCCTCCATTTATCATACCTGCCCCACAGTGGCAGCCATCCAAACCTCAACAGCATCAGCCCCTGGGCACAGGAAAAGGAGGAGGAGCAAAGCTGCTCTCCACTCTGGGATTGGTCCGGAAGAATGAATTACGTCAGTCTTATTGTGTCAGGTCCATCGGGGAGAAAAATGTATTTGAGAACAAATCAGTGATGCATGTTTGCTGTTTTGTCAACACTTCAGAGGTCAAGAGGCTTCAGTAAAAAAGCTATAATCGGTTCTGTCCAACAAGGAGCTAAATGAATAGAACATCTTGAATTAAATAACTGGAGGACATCATAATATTAATATTAATGGTCAGAGACCCAGTTATCACACTTGCTGCTTGTTCAATCATTGCATTAGTAAGTAATAGGCCTGCAAATAACTACAAAACCAATACAAAAAAAACATTTTCTATTTTCTCCCAGTGCTTCTCTGTTCCCATTTCTATCATGGCAGTTACATCCTCCCAGCTTCCTCCTTTCTACGACTTTTCCTCAGTGCACATCAGTGTAATCGCCGTTATTGAGTAAGTGCAACTTTGAGGATTATTTATGAGCGTGCGCGGTGTTGTGAGTGGCTGTGAGGAAACACGTGATGCCATTAAAGTTTGTTTTATGGCCCGGGACTTGACAAGCCAAAATATAATTCTCATTGTGTATTAGTAAGACCGTCCAGATGGGTTGAAAAGCTTGAATTGGCAGGGCGCTTGTACCAGGCTGACTTTTCCTTCAGCATGGATGTGTTTGTTCCACGGTGTGCCATGTGTTGCAGTCTCTGTGGTAAGCTGTGTTTTATCATTATGCTCGTGGTATGGGCGTGTGATGTCACACTCAGTGCTCAGGCTGCACTGTTTCCTGCCTCTAAAAGCGGCAACAGTGCGCGCCCTAGACGAGCAGAGAGAGTTCGATGATGCTGGAATGGAAATCGTGTTTAATCTTATTACTGAGCCTGGTTTGGGTTTTAACTTCTCAAGACTCAATCGATGCTTTTCCGCCTGGTGTTATTCATGTTGTTGGTCTGATTCACTGCTGCATGATGTAGTTGCTTGATAGCATTGGGCTTCTTATTTGCTAGGAGGCGGAGAAATCAACCTGTTGTCACCAGAGTTGTTGAAGATCCCTGAAGAATTAGGAGAAATGTGTTGAAGGCCTAATTAAAACGATACACGTTTATGTGGCGTCATTGTATTACAATTATATTTTTTATAATTCACAATTCGTTTGGGCGACAACATTGGCTTCAATGTTAACCAGGTTGAAATTAATAAACTATGGCATTTAGGTTACAATAATACATTTGTTTTCTCTTTTTTATATTGTGTAGCTGCTGCTTGATTCCCTGTGGGCCTCATGTATTTATTAGGCAGGCTTTAAATGTCACTGTTAGAAATCCAGTCTAATAATAATGAAATACTATTTCATGCAAAGTTGAAAGGGAATTAAAACCTTTATTTTGTATTATTATCAGTCAAAGAACGCTCCCCTACATTAAATAGGCCTCGTGTCTTTTGTTGCTCCCTAACATTTAATTTGCAGCTTTTTGATAGAAAAAGCTGCAAATTGTACTGAAAAAGAGAGTCGAGCTGAACTAGTTAACACTCCGTTTAACACAAGCTGCCAGGAAACGCTGACTTTATCATTCTTTTGTTGTGATTCTCGGCTTTGACCCGTCTGAAGGACGAGCAGAGGAGGTGAAAGACAGGTCAGGCTGTCTCACTAATATTGAAATGTGAAGTGCAAGAACGATTTTTCCACCCGATTCTATCATTTATCTTTTAACTGTGGTTAAAACGAATATGTCACGTTTTTTAAATTGAAATTTGAATGTACATTTTGAGAATGGAGATAAAAGCTTCTCTATGCGTTATTTTATTTCATATAAAAGATGTAGAAATAAGCGTTGAGTCGACTGATTTTGGTTTTATTGTCCCGTTTTGAAGGCCTGTATTGTAACTTTCAACTTGTCAACATGAATCAAGCTGACATTTTAACTGTAGCCATACTGCTACATTAAACTAAACAACTTAATGCAACATCCAGTAAATAATCAGTTAGTATAAATATGCATACATGCCTTTTTTCTTATTAAAGAAGAACATATGGTCCGGCCCAATCTTTATTCAAGCTTTTTCCAGAACTGACACATGAACCCAGTTTGGCCAAATGTGCTTCAAAACAAATGTTTAATAATAATTAAATTGTTTAAATCTGACACTCAAAGCGTCATGTAGGTGCCATACGAATGTCGGACTGTTTTTGTTATAAACTCTCAGCTTGATATAAGGCGACATATTTGGAATCAATTACATCCTATTATTATAATATTAATTTTGTGTGTTTGGAAAAAAAATATTTAGCTGATTTTTGGAAACTAACAAGCATGTCTTCACCATTCTCAGCTTTAATTCATTTGTAAGGATGTCTAGGATGTCTCAGAAGGACTTGCAGTATGGCGGTTTGGTTAATGGCTGACGCGGAATTTAAAAACTTTTGGACCCTTTGAGCTGTCACCAGGACTGAAAATAATTGAACTTTTTGAGAAGTTTGTAAATGATTTTGTTTGACCTCCGTGGCCTCTCGCCTCATCTCTCGGGCCAGTGTTGATAAGCTGCCTCTATTAGCCAGCAAGTATTTAACAGTTATCTGTTGGTGAGTTCATAGTGTCACTGCGTTATTTAACCAAAGCTTATCTTTGATTACGAGCTGACAGCTTGTAAAAGTGAAGTCCTTTATATTATTTAAAGAAGGTGTTTTTTTCTAATGATGAACTTGGACTATGATGGAGGGAGGAGGACCTACTGCACAGAAACCTGGGTTGACCTCAGATAGCCTACTGCCTGATTTTGTTTCGTTCAGTGTCCTTTGTTGTCCTTTGCTGCTTAAATTGAAATGAATATGCCTGGGCAGAAGTAGGCCTACAGTTTTCTAATTTTTAGAAGCTTGACTTTTGACTTAAAATCAAGGAGATGCTTTTACTAGATAAATACATTTAAAGGAAATCATCAAAACGAGAGGAAAGGCTGCTTCAATGAGTTAAAAGTTGAAACTGATTAGAATTTGACACTCTGATTAAAACCACTAATAGGACTTCTATATAGTGTTTTTTTGCCTCTTATTCCTTATTGTAAATAGTTTCTGTGAGCCACTTTGTGTTTGGCTTAAGGACTCTACAAATAAGGTGGTGTGGTTATAGGGCTGCTGAAAGTGGGCAGTGTCGCTTGCTTGCCGTCGTCTATATATACCCTGTAGAACCGAATTTGTGTGATAAAACCACAATCACAGATTCGATTCTAGGGGAGTATATGGTCGATGAAAAAACTTCGATTCAACGACTAGTTGCCATCTTATTATCAAGGGTTTGCTGCCTGACATGCTGTCAGATGATCCAGTGAATGAATGAGAGTAAATCTGACAACACCACATACTTCACAAGAAGCTCTCGGGGCATGCTGAAGCTCTATAGGCTTAAAGGAAATCTGACGCAAAATGTTTCACATGAAAACAAAAATAATCAGTATTTATTTATTAGCTCAGTGTGTTGGACTGAAATACCAAATGGACTTACTTAAAGAAAGTCACAGCACACTCCAGCTGCAGCTTCTTCCTCCTGTGGGTCGCTTGTGTTTCTACATTATTGATTCCCAGAGGCTGCTGCTGCTGGCCAATAGGCTCATGAGACAGTTTTTTTTCAAAGGGATGGGAGCAGATGAAGTGATGAGATTCGTGTAACTTTTGGATGACCCCTTCTTGACAAAGACAGTGTCCATCAATTGTCCTCAGTCATTATTCGCTGCTTTTATGCCGAGGGGCTTTTTGTATCTTTTGTTGGTTTCTCTGTTGAACCATGTCTTCAAGTTAGACTTTAGAAACTGAAATATTTTTTATATCTACTTGGATTAAACAACCCCATGCACAGTCAGCGAATCCTATTTCTGTATAATATATAATTTATAATTTAAAAAGTAATTATTATTGATATAAGGTTGGAATTATGTTTTTTTTTTTTTTTTTTTTTCACGCATGTCTTTTTATTATCCAAATGTGCATGCTCATATTTCAGTGCAATATTTTGGTGTATCTTATGTTAAATACAATTGCTTTTCGTTGTGTGTTTACCCGTTCATGGACCAGCATCACCTCTATTGGCCGCTCTGGTCACATGGTTCGCTAACTTTATTCAGTTGACACCAAGTAGGAGGGCTTTATGGAGGGAGGAAAAAAAAGACAACTCGAGAAAAATTAGTATTTTCTACCTTCAGAAATTAATGGCCATGAGTTCGTATATGGTGAACTCTAAGTATGTGGATCCCAAATTTCCTCCCTGCGAGGAATATTCACAAAATAACTATATACCTGACCAGGGCACGGAATTCTTCAGTCCATCGCAGGACACAGACTTTCAGCATCCAGGGATCTACCCACGGTCAAACTATACGGAGGAGCCCTTCAGCTGCAACACTGGGCAGGACTCCACAGTGCAGCCACGGGGTCATGTGCAAGAGAGATCCAGCCGCTCGAGCAATTTCAGCGAACAGACTGAGCAGGCCCCCCCGGTCCAAGTGCCAGGACCCCGGACTTGTGGACAGCAGCAAAACACAAAGAGCCCAAATGGGATACAGTCCAAGCAGCCTGCTGTAGTTTACCCCTGGATGAAGAAAGTCCACGTAACTAATGGTAAGACCTGCACTTCTTCTTCTTCTTCTTCTTCTTCTTCTTCTTCTTCTTCTTCTTCTTCTTCTTCTTCTTCTTCTTCTTCTTCTTCTTCTTCTTCTTCTTCTTCTTCTTTTTTCTTCTTCTTCTTCTTTTTCTTCTTCTTTTTCTTCTTCTTCTTCTTCTTCTTGTTCTCTTATGGACCAACTGAGACCTGTACTTTAGAAATCATTCAGTGTAATATTTATGGGAGTCTTTGAAAGGCCTCGCCAATTACACAAGTCATAAATTTTTATAGCTCAGGAAATAGGCCGCTAGGTGAGCGCCTGGAAGCTACTGAAAACAGATATTGACCGGCTGTACTGCTGCTAAAATGGGCCGCAAATCTGCTTAAATTCAGTTAAAAATCATTCATTATTTCCTGCTATCGCTTCCTGCTCTCGGTTCCCTGTGAATGTTGTTAAAGTTTGAGCGCCTCGGGTAAAGAGAGTCTCCTCTTGTTGTATTGTTTTTTTTCCTGCATGCTGCATTGGCCACATTTGGTGACTTTTTTTCCTGTTTGTTTTCTTTCTCCTAGTGAACCCGGATTACACAGGACCTGAGCCCAAACGGTCTAGAACAGCTTACACACGGCAGCAGGTTTTGGAGCTTGAAAAGGAGTTTCATTTTAACAGGTATCTGACGAGGCGGCGACGGATTGAGATAGCCCACACTCTTTGTCTCTCCGAAAGGCAAATCAAAATATGGTTTCAAAATAGACGGATGAAATGGAAGAAAGATCACAAACTACCCAACACCAAGGGCAGATCTGCACCAGCCTCCAGCCATCTGCAAAGCATCCAGAAGGATAACCAGACTGATATCACATCATTATAAGAGAAGAGGAAGGTGTCTCACCTTTTTTTTTTTTAAAGAAATAAACTGTACATAAAAAAGACAGAGGTTGCATCTGACTTTTGCATGGACTGGTGTTGTTTTTAGCCATTTTTTTATTTAACGAAAAAGACCCTAGCAGTGTTGACTCAAGACTGAGTCAGAAAATCAGTCTTTATAAGTGAGAGGTTTGAAAGCTCAAAGAGACACAAAAACATCGAAACAAACTTTTCTTTTCATTCTTCTTTTTTTTTTGTGGACGTTACCTACCTGAGGATATTTAATGAGCAACTTCAGCTGATTTCATGGATTTAAACGAAGTGTTCCAGCGCTTCTCATTTGGATTCACGCTGGCTCTAAAGATTGAAATCTCTTTATTCAGAACAGGGAATTCCTTGGTTCAAATTACACGCACACACACAAAGGTTATTTCTGTTTTTCTTTCTATTCAAACCTCACATTAAACGCACAATATATAAATAGCCTATATATATATACTTGAAGGAACTATTATTTACATAGAGCACGCCAAACACAACCTACTTTCGTAAGTTGCAAAAACCCCGTTGAATCTCTTAGTTCCACGTTTCTTTGTGACTCGTATATGTTTTAACTTATTTTGTACAATAAAGCTTTGAAATTTTCTTAGCCTAAATATTATTCCCAAACGCAAGACATTCCTGTGTGCATACTATTTTGAGTGCCCTTATAAATCTCTCTTGACATCTTTTGTAAACAGTGTACATTTTCAGAGGCTCTCTCGTGCCATTTGAAAGTCTTACTATGAAAGATCATTTGTTCCTGCATGGCATCAAATTGATATTGGATGTTTCTCATCGGAAATAATCAAATCCAGATTATTTTAGGAATTTAATTGTTTGTTTCTTCTCGATATTATTTTTTACGTCATTATTTATTTGTTACAAAACGTGTACATTTTCGTATTGCACACATACTATTTTAATTAAAAGTATTCGTTAAACTTTAATTAATCTAAAATATGTTTGAACTCTTGTGGATTATTAGCATGGCTTTATGCAGAGTTTTAGTCTTTAGTTGATGTGGGAATCTTCTAGTTTTTCATTTACACCGAGCTAACCGAGGGGGGCTTTCACGTCACATTTCAAGACAGCTATTTCTTGTTTTATACCCTCATTGTCTTCGGACAAAAAAGCCCAGAAGCTCTCCCAGTACGAAGAAGACTTCTCTGTGAAGTCTTCACGATGAGAGGCTTGAAAAGGTATTTCAACCGAAGGTCGACAAAAGCAGCAGTGGCAGGTTCATCCAGGGGACACATTTCAGCCGCAAGGACTGACCCCAACACCTCTGACCCGCCGGACAAGCAGTATTTTCTCTCCCAGGCGCTCTTCGCTTTGGTTTGGAGGGTTTTTCCAAACTTAAAAAGCCAAAGTATTCAACGAGTCAGGGCTTAAATTCCATAGTTTGTACACGTGTTTTTATCAGTAGGCCTATTTAAATCAGCCCCCAGAAGCTTCTGATTTGTGCATTTGTCTCCTCATGTCAATATGCAATATTTTTGGTTTTATTTTTGTACATGCTTTTTACCTTGTATTGTGCATTGAGATGCGAGAAGTATATTGGAAAAATAAAGATTTCTACTGATTATGCATTTACATCATTTCATCGTGCATTTTGTTGCGATTTCTAATTGTTTTTATCCACTCGAGAAATATTTAGATTTAGAGGTAGATTTTCCCGGGCATACTGAATTACTTTTTCCTTATTGCTCAAAACCTCATTTTCATTTTAATGCGGTTATTTTAGTGTTATTCGTTTTTTTCAATTTAAAAAAGGATCACTTTTGGTGGGAAACGAGTTTTTCTTTAGTGGCAACAAGCGTGTGGAGCCATATGGACCTCGAGCCCCCTTTTACAAAACATCCACAAGCACACCAAATGTGCGCTGCATGGGAAGATTCAGCCTCTTCTCCTGTCAAGCGTGAAATTATCGAGCATAAATACATCATTGGTCTGTAGTGTGTAGAAGTGTAGCATATATTTTGGGGAAAAAAACATGTTAAAGAACGAGTTTTTATTCTGGTGTGTCTTAATTTTCGCTCATTAGCTCTTATCGAGAGGAGCGATTGCGCAAAGACCTCCTCACGAGCTCTTTGTGGAGCTTTTCAAGGTAATTTCACTCAATAAAAACTGCGTGAGGTTATTTGACTTGAATCTTTATTGCAAAAATATTTGTTAGTTACATGAGTCTTTATTACAGAACAGAAACACACATGAAGTTTACTGGCCTGGTAAATTCAAACTGACAAATAAACTTATCCAAAGCCGGTTGTCCTACTCCAAAACCAGAAACCTCCCCAAACACCACTAACATTTTACAGAATGTAAGCATACACACTTTATTAACTACTATATATTGATATTAAACCCCCTCCTGCTTTACGAGCTGTGCCTTTATTGAAAATGACCCACTGCTACACTGACCTCCGACCCTCCACACTGCAGCATCAGTGCTGATACAAACAAAAGTGGTCATAAACGGACATGTGGAAAGACAATCTTCAGTCACTCAGCAGTGTTTTCATCCCCAGTGACCACCGTCTCATCCCCGCTGAGTGCACGCGGGCCTACCGGCGTGCACATGGCTCTTATATGTTTGTGTATGTGTAAAATACACGAGTGTGTCATATAGATTCAGAGAGAAGCTGAGACAAAGTGATGCAACCAATCCACCATCCTGCCATAAATGATCTGCACATAGATGCTGAAGAAAGGATGAGCGAGAGAGGGGGAGAAGAGAGGAGTGGGGGGAGGGGAGGGGAGGGGGGGGGGGGGGGTGTTATTAGCACAATTGGACAACTAACCTACCTAATATACATTACTAGTTCTTTAAGATAACTATTGATTGCTTTAAATATATATATTTTTTAAAGCCTATTAATATCAAACATGACTTGTTTGAACTCCTGGTATTAAAACATGAATTAAAATTAAACCACACAACACAGTTTACACCCTAGCAATTATCAGGTCAGAGCAGCCTACTACAACGTACAGTGTGTAGCCACACTGACCTACATGTCTGAGCTGCAATAAATGGGAGCCAAAGGCAGTGCCATTTTCAATGACACTGCACCCAGTGCAGGAATACAACGTCGTTGCTCTCCATCCGGCCATATTTGATTTCCAGCTGTTTTTTCGCAGAAGACTCTCCGAGCCAGACAACCCCCCTAAGATATATTAAAGTGCGCTGTCTGCATTCAGAGATATAATCCAGAGACTATACCACTCCGCTCTCTATTCTCGACCACGTGATTGTCTAAATAATTAATGCAGCACGTCCCCCTAGAAACACGGCGTCGTCATTAATCGCAAGGACTCTATCAGACTTGAAAACTGAAGAGATCCCCCAAGAAAAATAATATCCGATACCGGGCTCAACCGTAGCCCCGCACTTTAGCGACACACCAGCTACACATCCGAACCAATGGATGCTTGGGTAGGTAAATATTTCAGCATTTTTCATGTTGCCCGATCTGGTAAATGACGATATCAAATGTCGTGATATTTGATAAATTGCTGCCTTTGATGTATGCGCTCTGAGCAGGATTGTATATGCTGTGTTGGTCGCTGTATGCATGTCTTCTTTTATCAAATATGTTCGAAATGGTTGACGGTGGGCTGTTTACGCATTTATCTTCAAATGGATTGATAGGAGAAATGGTAAAAACTAAAGGGCAGTGACATGTATTTATGGGGGCTCGCTGTGAATAAATGCTCTTTCGGACACAGCTCAGTGTGGCCCCTTCACAGGGCCCACTAGTTCTTTATTCTGAATCTAATTCTGATTTTGACCAACTTAGTGCAAAAAAAAAAAAAAAGGAACTAAATATTTAAAACAAAAGGAAACCTCTTTAGAAGTATACACTGCTAAGTAAAAATAAACATATCTTGATTTATAGTCCACGTTTTCAACCTAAGATAAATAATATTTTATTTATCTTCACTTTTACTTTTGCTCGCGAGGACAGTGGTGGGTTTCTACTCTGTTTTATTGTTAGTGGGGGCTGATTTGATTTTGATTTCTAAGAAGTCTTGGAAGTTTGGGCAGGCTGACAGTTCTGCCTCCTTGTAAATCATTCTCAGTAATTCCTGAAAGGGTTCGAGGCTGTTGGGGGGCCGGGCGAAAACTGTAAATCTTTCACTTTTATTACCCTCTGAACATATGCTGCGACGCTTCCAGTCCTGCATCTCTTCGTGTTCTTCTTCTCAGCAAAGATAACCCACAGCTGGAGCAGCCGACGCTCTCTGCGGCTCCAAATCTTCTTCTTCCAATCCACTCTGGTCTTTTCCAATATATTTATTTATTGGTTTTCAAGCCGTGCCATTATTTCTTTTCTTTCTGTGATTGATATTGAAAACAATGCAGGAGAAGACATGGCTCCCTCATTCTTTGTGTTAGATCAGTGTGTGAAGACAGACACAACAAACAAAAGATGATAATGTGGTTTATTTGAATACAATCCAGTCCCAGCTGGAAGAAGAAACCCATATGTTGTGGATTTCATAAATCATTTTCAAAATGCATATCCCACATAATCGCAGTTCCTGGTCGACTAAATAGGACATCGATAGGAAGTATAATAGTATTGTTTTACAATATTAACCAAAATACTCAACTGTGGTGCGTTTACGGCCCACTTTGGACATTTTATTGTAAAACATTTTTAGGAACAAGTGTGGGAAAAAAATCCACACAAGGTTGTACATTTCAAAGCTGCTGTAATATATTAAATGCACAGAAGATCATTTTAATAACGTAAAACAAACACACTACACTGCATATGCTGCAACTACTGCTCTGATAGAGCAGGAGAATGTGCAAATCTTTATTATTAATACCTTAACAATAACATATGATATAATGCTTGTGTTTAAACACTGGAGTGCAGGCGAGTTGTAATTCAGCAGGAGATGAAAAGAAATAGGCAGTGCAACATTTTCACACAGTTCAGATGAGGAAATAAACGCCACCCTTTATCAAAATGGATTGGTGAGGTAAGGCTCGGTTGTAGAAGAGAACAATCACGTGAACAAATATGCTTGTATCTTAAGGCAGCGCCTTTATTTGTCATCACATAGCTTCCGAAACACCCCAAAATCCTACTGTTAGCTCCAAATGTGTACAAGGCCTAACGTTTCTGAATTCTTGTATATTTCAATGGGTGATTGATTGCCAGGGATTTTTTTTTTCTGGAATAAGGATACCTTGTTCGCTTTTTATTGGTAGTTGAATGCGAGTCCTTCCATTCTTTCGGGAATACTGTCTCCATTGGTATATGGAAATGTCTGAAAAACAGCAAGATCAGGTTTAGGACAGCATTGTCTACAGACAAAGGGTGAAGGATTTATTCTAGAGACTGCGTGGAAAGGAACTGAGACTGAGAGGGAAGCTGGTTTATGATGAATTGATTCTCAGGTAAGCAATCGCATGGCAGAAAGCAACCTTTAACCACGGGTTAATATAATGCAAGGAAATATATATGATTTATTCCACTCAAGGAGGTGATGCTTGTTAATGTCGCTCTCGCCGGCGACCGTACGGATATGTAGTCCACAGCTACCTCCTCAAAAGCACATTCATATATATATATATATATTTTTTAAAAGCGCGTTCAAATATTATCGACAGATTGAGCTCGAGCTGCCCTGCTGCTTTTCAGCTGATTTCACGTTTCGATGAAAACCGTCTCGGAGGGAAGAAGTAGGAGAGGAACTTTTCTTTTTGACTCTTGGATCGTAAATCACATTAATTTGTTGTCTTATCGTCACACTGGCGTTTGCCTTGATTTATGTGGTTTCAACTATATGGCTTTGTTAACCTGCAACGTTATATTATACATGAATTCATATTGGATGTTTTGAAGGATTACCGGGCTGGATAGTGAACAAGGATAAAGGCAAATACTTAATGTTTCTACTATTTGTATACGTTTTTGGCTCACTTGTATTTGGTTAATTGTAACTCATGTGATTTTATTTTTCTTTGGAGTTGGGAATTTAAAAATAGGCCTGAGTCACTAAGACAATAAAAGCTTATTTATTGTATAGCCTATTTATGTTGATTATTCCCCATTTTTCTCATATTCTGCAAATTATTAACTGTTTTACAATGGATTAAGGTTTAATTTATGTGCACTAGCCTTACATATTATCGTGATTGTGCGTCGTTGCAGAATAGCTTCTGAATTTCTACCGAAATCAACAAAAAAAGCAGCCTTCGAGCAAAACCTTCTGCTGCAACTGGTGATTTCACATTTTGTGAGCATCTCTCTCCAAGAAAAACAAACCTTGTATTTTTCTACAAACAACAGCGAGTAGAAACAATATTATTACAAATGCAGTTATTTCTTGCATGTAACAAACATTTCCAACAATAACAGAAACTGCCTCTCAAAAGCTGTTTAACTTGAATATGTGCAGAGTTTGAAGGGCTAGCAGGAGAAACGACTAACTGGTATAATAGCACTCCACATTGAGTCCGGCCCATTGTGTGAAGCAAACTTACCGTAACAACGCGTAGGCGAAAAACACTGCTGTTTGAAAAGAGGACCATGTCTGCTACTAGTAGCCCAGTGTGCTCAAAAAGCACTTCAGGCGCCGATTATCGACCAGCTTTAACAGATATTCCACATCGAAGGAATGCATCAAAAAATATTTTAAGTAATAAATCCTCAGATACAAGCAGGGAAACAGAGGTGGTTTCACACTCACAGTACAAAAACAAAACAATTCAATGAAATTTCCTGAGGTTTAATTTCTACTTTCTTGCCGTCGGTCGAGCATCTAGTCCTCTGTTTCAGTCCCCGCTGAAAAGCTGCTTTAAATGTATCTGAGAGTTGAGTCTTCTTAAAGCCAAACTGCTCGTTGTTCATTAAACTTTGACTAAATGCTGAATGACCCAAAGGTCACCTAAAAAAGCTTATGACTGCTAAATATTTGGGCAGGCTCTTTGTGTAAAAAGTGCACATGCAATACTTTTCTCTTTCAAGCAAAGACTTGAAAGAAAGTGTCATATGCGGTTATTGGTCAAGACAATTTAGCCTTCCAATTTATATAAATTAAACAGGCAAAAAAAAAAAAAAATTAATTGTCCAGGAATCATTTGAATTAAATTGTATTTCTGATTTAATAAATTAAAAATACTATCATTTTATATGTATTTTTAAGTATTTAGACAATTGGGCCTGATTCTTTATTTCTGTATTAAATATTGGTGTATTCATCGAATTTCAAGCCCATATTTGACTGTGATTTAAAATATATCTAATGTGAAGAAACATTTTGTATTTCTCCTCCAGGTCGAGGTGGGAGCAGTGATGAATGCGTGAGGGATATAAAAGAGAATTGCGCAGATTTCGGTGAGTAACATTTCTTTAATGAAGGGAGTGGACAGCACAGACCAACTGCTAACAAGGTGAAAGGGTGATTTGTTATTAGGCTACATATTAACGCTCACAGTGTTTCACAGGAGGCTTAAATCACGAACACAGACATGAGGGATGACTTTAACTTCGCCTGTACGAGTAATTATTTGCACAGGCCAGAGTCCCATTCCGAAAAGCCCAATTCTACGTTTGCAACAGCGAACATAATACTATTTTCCCACACGAAAACAACATATAAAAATACATGAATTATGTTTACATTTTAATTTTAAAAAAAAAGCAAAAAAAAACATGCACATTATAAAACGTAAAACCAGGAAGAGTTTCACCGTTTCGTTCCACGACTCTCTCATTGTAACCGACGCGTAATATCCCTGCCTCTTTTTAACCAGCACATTCTCTCCAGTCTTTCAGCTCGGTGTTTGGCTGCAGACTCGCGCTCAGCCAGAATGGACGCATCGTTTATAAACTGAGCCTCAGTATGGGAGAAGTCGCCGAGTATGAAATTCTTTCCCTTGCCTTCCTCCTACGCTTAGTTTTACACTTCTGAGGGCTGCGAGTCTTGAGGACTGGCTGAGGCCGTTTACGACCATAACATTTGCGGTCATAAATTTTGCTGCGGTCCTCACTGACAGGTGCAATTGTTATGCACGGCGTAGGCTGCACCTCCTCAAGCCACCAACGTACAGTACAAGGCCCTTTGATGTTTGTGTTTCAACTTCAGTTGCCGGCGTGCGTTGCTCTGTTATTCTCTAAAACAAATGTAGCTGCAAAAATACCCAGAATATTTCATACATTTTCTGAGTTATTATTATTTTTCAATTAAAGGTACATTTCGAATGAATGGGTCAGAGCCAGAAAACCAAACAGGCAGCCAAAATATATGGGTTCAGGCATGTGTAAAGGCTAATATCATATTTACCTCCTACCCCCATCCTCCAAATCACTCTATCTCTCTCTCTCTCTCTCTCTCTCTCTCTCTCTCTCTCTCTCTCTCTCTCTCTCTCTCTCTCTCTCTCTCTCTCTCTCTCACAGAGTTACTCACACAAACCCATATCAACTACGATTTGATCTAAAATGAATAACATTTATTTAACAATAACAAACAGTGGCTTCTTCTGTGCGTAAACATGTGATCCAAACGCATGTGTGCGGCCCTAGTGGGCTATATTTCTGCTGCAGGGAACAATGCATGACTGGCTTTGTCAGGCCTTGTGATTAGTGAAAAGGGTATTGTGTGTATGTGTGTCAAATGCTGATTCAGCTCATTTCTGAGGGACTCCTAAAGCCTCCCAGAGGGTCCTTTTAGCACAAGTTAAACTTTAACTGTTTTGTGCCAGAATTGAGTCAGAATGGCTCCAATCTAGGGCTGGGAGGTGCATCACCGTGAGAGACACTGTAGAGACAGTTGGTCATTTCTAATTTAATAGCTGATGTAACCTATAGCAGCATGAACATTGGGCCAAGCAGAGTGATTCTTCTGCTTTATTGTGAGTTTAAACCCTGAATCTCAAACAGTCATTGGAATAATGTTAAGGAGGATGCAGCTCTAATGAGTGTAGGTCTTATTCATGTGTGCCCCTATGAGTCTGACACATTTGTCTTTGTAGGTCACAGACTGGAGCAACGGTGGGAAACACCAATCACGTGAATAAACAACATCCATGCCATTGGATAGAGTTGCACTGGCTCATTGTCTTTGAATCCACAAAATGCAGAAAGCAACATACTACGATAACTCTGGACTTTTTGGGGGGTACACCTTCCCCAAACCAGACTCTTACAACTACGGCGCAGCTCATCAGTCCTACCCTGCTGCTAACATTGAGAATGACTACCAGGCCTCAGTGTGTCCCATCCAGACCTCTGCTGTCCGGCCACCAACCCTCAAAGACAGTGACCTGAACGGAGACTGCATGCGACAAGGCAGCACTCAAAGCAACAGCAGCAGCCAAGCCACGAGTATTGGGGAGCAGCAGGCACCTCCACTGTCTGCATCCTCTCCCAGCCCCAACAGCTCTGCACCCCAGAAGAAGAAATCCCCACCCAGCAGCACGTCCAGTACTGCCACACCAACCCTCACAAAGCAGATATTCCCTTGGATGAAGGAGACCCGGCAGAACTCAAAGCAGAAGGGCAGCAACTGCACCAGTGGAGGTATAGACAATGATGGTGCGTGTGTTTGTTTGTATGGGGGGAGGGGTGATGGGCTGGGGGGGTATAGGGCCATGTTGTGCCTACAGTTTATGATTGCATTGGTAACAAAGTGTATGGAAAAAAAATCTAAGATGTTGCTGTGGTTCCTTTACAGAGGTGAGTGATGAGAAGAGCCCACCAGGACCAGCCTCCAAACGGGTCAGAACTGCTTACACCAGCGCACAACTTGTGGAGCTGGAGAAGGAGTTTCACTTTAACCGCTATCTGTGTCGCCCACGGAGAGTGGAAATGGCGAATCTGTTGAATCTCACCGAGCGTCAAATAAAGATCTGGTTTCAAAACAGGAGGATGAAATACAAAAAGGACCAGAAGTCTAAAGGGCTCGCGCACTCTCCCCTGGGACACTCCCCGGATAGAAGCCCGCCGCTGAGTGGCCCAAATCACATTGGATACTCTGGCCAGCTCCAAAACGTGAACAGCCTCAGCTATGACGCGCCCTCGCCCCCGTCCTTCGCCAAACCCCAGCAAAACATGTACGGTTTGGCCGCGTACACCGCACCCTTGGGTGGCTGCATCCCGCAACAGAAGAGGTACCCGGGCCCAGAGTACGAGCACCACGGCATGCAGAGCAACGGCAGCTTTGCCAACGCCAATTTGCAAGGCAGCCCCGTTTATGTGGGTGGGAATTTTGTTGATTCCATGCCAGCCTCGGGCCCCATGTTCAACCTCGGCCATCTTCCCCACCCCTCATCCACCAGTGTGGACTACAGCTGTGCCGCTCAGATCCCAGGAAACCACCACCATGGACCCTGTGATCCCCATCCCACATACACAGACCTCACCTCTCACCAAGCGTCTCAGGGAAGGATTCAGGAAGCGCCTAAACTCACGCATTTGTAATATGTGGTTTCTGTGTGTGTGCGTGTGTGTGCGTGCGTGTGTGTATGTGTGCCAAAATTATGTTGCGCTCTTTTTATTACCTCACTAGTCTAATAACTACACTCCAAGCGAGTCGTGTGTATTATTACAGTATTATTGATATTACTATTAATGCTATTGTGTAACTATTTTCTAAATAATACAGCTTTGTCCATTTCTGTTGAATATTTGGGGATGCGCAGAAGCAGACTATGGTTGTCAGTTGTTCCTTTTCTTTGTTTTGTTTTTTTCTTAAGTGCAATGCGCAATTTTTGACTGAATATTTCATGCCGTTACTTGAAGGTAAGTCTTGTAGATCACGAAAGTAGAAGCTCATCTTTAGAGAGAAGGACTTTTAGGGAAAATTTCGTCTGTTTTGTAGGATATCACTCTCCTCACGGGCATCCTATTTATTTATTTTGTATTATGTTGCATAATCTTTCGTACTAGCATATAGCCTATTTATTATTTAATTACTTTTGTATTGCACATTATTTATCGTTTATATGCGAGTATTTATAAGTGTGGAGTTTTTTGTAAGATTGGACAGATCAGTGCACTTGAAAGTGTTGGAAAAACAGGGTTTGAAAAATGCTATGACTCGCAGTGTATTGTTGAAAACGAGCATTTCTAATTGTAAATCTGGGATAAATGGGACATTTGATAGTGTATAAACACCTTTATATGTCCATGGTTAATCTTGTGTCGAACCTAAAGCAAAACGTAGACTATCGAAGTATGAAATATTATACACACCAGCATGTCATTTTGTGTAGTCCATTACTATTTTTATTTGTCTTCCATTGTTATTCCATTCAGTTGGATACCCATAAATTTATGAAACCCTAATGATATTGAAATGTTATATTTTATTGTGTTTAACATTTTGTAAATAAAGTGCTCAAACTTGTATTTTTTATTGCATTTTGTTCATTTTGTAACAAACCCTGCAGCACTGGTCGCCCACTGTTTGATTATTTTTAATTCCTCCCAGTGAAACTGTCAGGTAACAGTACCGAGGAGGCTTATTGACTCCACAGCTCTACTGTACAGTACAAACAGAGAGAGACAATCAATAATTAGACACCAGGATATCTAAAACTCATCAGACGGCTCTATGCTTCCAATGCAAAGTTCATTTCAGCAGGATAAAAGGCTCTGGAGATTATTGATGTTTCATTGTTATGAGGGAAGTGAGTCTATGGGCTTATTGCATCTTCCACATGTCACTTATAATCTTTTAGACTCGGCCACATGATTACCTTCATATCGGCTGGGACAAGGGAATAAGCTGCATTTTCCTACAGCAAAGCCTAAACACTGGCTGTCTAATTGATTGGTACACATCTAAAACATTTTTTTAAAGTTTTAAAAATTGCAAGTATAGAAATGTCCATTCACTGATGGGTTGGGCAGAGCGGAGTGACAATAACAGCGAAGAAATAATAAGCTTTGACATTGGAAATGATACAACGATGGATATGCGTGTATTTCTTTCCTTGTGCGTGTGCGTGTGTGTGTGTGTGTGTGTGTGTGTGTGTGTGTGTGTGTGTGTGTGTGTGTGTGTGTGTGTGTGTGTGTGTGTGAGAGAGAGAGAGAGAGAGAGAGAGAGAGAGAGAGAGAGAGAGAAAGAAAGAGGGAGAGAGCAGTTCATCCTTTATTGCTCCTGGAGAGCCATTTCAAAGCTCATTAATCAAAAACTCGTCGCTTTCAGACTCCTCGCTGATCCCTCCTCCTCCTGAACAAAGCATTTGCATTCCAAATCCAAGTAACACATTTCAAACCGAGCAGCCTCAATCTTTAATGGTGGGGGAGAGTTAAAAAAAAAAACCTACTGTGTTCACATTTTCTGAGATGATGCATCCTCGGATTTCAGAGCGCATCAAAGCAAATAAAATAATCATCAGTGACTCCGAATCCGTGCAGGTCCCACAGCCACTTTAGTCCCAAAAAGTTTTTAGCTGAATGTGACTCAGCACGCAAGGATTATCCTAAATCCTTTAACAACATAGCTTTTAAATGGATTTCATCTGATTTCATAATGTATTACTGGATCTTGGCTATAAGCGACTAATAGCCACAAATCAACTCAGTATTCAGTGGATGGCGGCCATTTTAACCCTGGGTGAGCTCTTTCTTCTTTCACCCCCCCCCCCCCCCCCCACACACACACACACTCCCCTGCAGCTTTCTGCACCGCGCTAGTCATTTATTGAGACCCCCAAATAAGTACAAAAAAAATGTTTTCCCAAAGCAAGGTGGATATTAATAATTTAATTTAATATAATAAAAAAATATTTTATGTAATCTGCATTATTTTTCCTACAGAAATAACCGATTCAAATGAAAATGATATATTTGTTTAACATAAAACATCTTTCTGGCGGGAGAAGAGCTAGATTGAAAATTTGAACACGAAAATAAAGATTATAAACTCTTTAACGACAAAATAGATATAGGCTTCCAGGGACAATCACACTTTGAAATAATACAAGTCAAAATATCATGCTGTAACACCAAATGGAGCAAATGGAGTTTCAGATGCTATCCTATATCACACCCCTGACTGATTGGGTGTAGCTGAGATCAAATTCAACAATGTAGTTTACAAAAAGGAGTTCCACCCCATTTAGAATTAGCAGCAGCATAGTTCCTTTAATTAGAGCTGCTTTGCAAAAAAAAAGACTTCTGCATAAAGTCTGGTTATAAAACTCTATGAAAACACATCTTTAGAGTCCTTTGTTGCTATTAATGAGTTGTAATCTTTCTGCATGAAAACAAACATAACATTTGACAGTGCAGGAGCTGGCAGTATGCTTTACTTGTTTTAGGTTATTCATAAATTTTGATTTGCAATTTAATAACAAGTGAATCATAGCCATAAATAAGTAAAGCAAGGAAAGCTTTGTTGGAGCAGGCAGTGCAGCTGGGAGCTCATTTTGTGTTCCTGATTGGATAAAAGCGGAGCAGACCACGCCTGCTCCGCCTGGGGGTAATATTTACATGTGGAGAAGTAGCCCTACTGTAGGCTAACTATTAATGAGAACAAGAGGTGTTAACAGCCATTGGCTCATCTATACACAGGGCATAGAGACAGCCGGTTATTTAATTAAAACATTTTGATAGGTATTCTTTTGTTATGTGTGATGGACAGAGAGCTTACAGCGAGCCAGCGTTGCATTCAAAGTGTCTGAAGTATAATAAAAGAGGTGCAGTCACGGCTGCTCCTTGTATTAATTTATAGTGTGCAGGAAGAAATATCCATTCACACAGCACCAACACGAGACAATTCTTTTATCAGACCTCGAAGAAAGTTGGTGTGCACTGAACATATCGCGATGATTCCTTTCTGCAAGTGAGCAGCATTCATCTCCATCCCAAGAGGGCTTTTTATTTTTATTTTTTACACGCGCTGGCTCGGGGAGACAAGAGGGTGCAGGAGTTGTGAAAACGTCGCAGAAGAAATTAAGATGAGTAAGAAAATGTCTGGATTTTGAGTTTTATTTAACGCGTCCTATCGAGCGAAGTTATTGTGGATTATCATCGGATCAAGACTGAATTTCACAGCAGAAGCAGGTGACGGAAGTGAACAGAGAAAGGATTTTTGATCTCAACTAAATGTGACAAAAGCTAGAAGGACTGTTTCAGATGTAAAGAGAAGCATGGAGCAGAGGACGTGAGAGAATTTCTGCTGCTATCTCTCAAACTGTGGTGCAAAACTCCATCTCTGATGATTTGAGGAAACTTACTGTAAAGTGCAGGATTTATTATTGTTGCAACTGATAGCTTAAATTCCTTATAATGCAGAATCAGTGTCAGGGAAATGTGCTTTAATATAATTTGCAACCTTTTGTATGATGATGTAAAAGTTAGATTACATTGCTGTGGACCTGTGTACATTTATTTATTCACTTAAATCTTTTTATTTGTATACTTTTACGTCTCTTCTAGTCCGAACAACAAAACAATTAAAATCTTAACTCAACAACTAAGTTGGTGTTTAGTTCCATTTCTACATGTTACTAAGGATAAAAGGATGCTAATATTAATATGAATACAATTGAGTGCCCACTGTTATTTTGCCATTATGTGATGTAAGAGTTGCTAAATGAAATTGCCAGTGAATTCATTAAAAATGTTACTGTGTATTGATAAAATAGAATGTATTAATATCTAAAAGACCCACTTTTTTCTTCAAATAAAGGACTTAATTTGCATCAAAATTGTGTGTTTTTTCATCCTATGCTCTTTCACTCATCTAAACTATGAGTGCAAAAAGAGCCTTTTTGTTTTAAATTGTAAAGAAGGTGCCATCTTTCTCCTCATTTCTCCTTCACTTTATATAAAGAGTTTATATATACATTTTTTACACCCTTATTTATTTTTCAGTCCAATAAACTGACAGTATTTCATTTATGTCCTCGTTCTGTGTCGATGTCCAGTAATTTGTTGGTATCAGACACGAGCATGAAGGACATCTGATCCGTGTCACACACCCTGACCATCTGCACATTCTGATAGAAGATGTGAATGTTAGAGGACACCATTGTCACAAGTCCTTCATGTCCTCTGGCCTCTGCTGTCGTTAAGGATTCACCACACAGTGTGGAGGTGAATGAGCAGAGGAGGCAGACACTCTGTTCATGGTCGGGGCATCCGTGTTCTTTGCCAACTCATAAAGCCTACACTGCATTTTTTCCTTCTGAAAATAAACAGACTATACACAACTAGTGCAGGGCTACATCACATCTGTGTGAACACTTATTATTTGTTTTGCAGGGGGCTAAATCTTTCCTTCTGTTTGTATATAATTAAAGAGGGAAATGTGTCATGGGAAAAGTCTGTCCACACATATGAAGCAAAGTGAAAGCATCACTACATAAATAGTTTGTTAAAGACTGGACTTCATCCACTGAGGAACAATTGAGTGATGTAAGGTTGTTCCCCATTTTGTACAATCTACATCTCAAGCACCTATAAGCTTTAAAAAAATGAATAATTCCCCTGCCAGCTCCCACCACACTCTCCAGCAACTGGCCTGCAGCTGACTGAAATGGATTTCCAGTGAAGTGTGGGTGGCCCCTTTGTTTTGCCACAGCAGCAGGCTTTTGCGTTAGTGCATGCAAAACATTAGGAGGAACCACGATGAAAGATAAGAATTGATTAGAACCTGAAAAAATCTGAATCTTATACTTTAAAACAATGAGTTTTGAGTTGAGCACGTAGGCTTGCTGATTCATAAAACCCTGAAACCAAACTGCTCAGAATAACTGTTGCTGAGGCCCCCCCCCCTACATTGATCACGTATGTTGTCACAGAAACTGATGTGCGTGGATTTATCGCAGCTCTTATGTGTTAGTGATATTGATATAATTGTAACTATAATAAATGACTCGCTCCTCTGGGTATGATTTAGAGGGCTTGGCCAAAAGGCTCTTCTCCTCCTTCTTCGTGTGAAAGATAGCTCACTGATGTGAGGAAACCTGAAGTAACTCATACATTACCTGAGCCTTGACTACAATGCTCTGGTAGTCTATATCAAAAAGTATTAGCACCGCTACCCTTTTCTGATGCTCATATGGATTTCTTTCACGGCATTTTCTGTATGAAATTATGAGTGAATAAATTGCATCTTCATTTATCATCGAAAAGCCCTTCTGTGCTGACTGCGATACTCAGCTCTCAGCGCTTTACATAATTATATTAGTCTTCTGCTACACCACAAAATTGATTGCCCAGGAAAATGAACCTGGCTTTGCTATAAATTACACCTATGGATCATAAGAAATGTGTTATTTTGTTTAAAATAGTACCTAATATAATTAGAGCTCTAATTCATGGCAAGCTACAAGTGTGCCTATTACAGTAACAGGGTTGGGAATTTAATCTGTCTGCTGGATAAAGAATGATCCTGTGTGGTTTTCATTTGTAATCCCAGACACATTATTTCAGTAAAATAGTCTGTGACTTTTAGATATGAGAGATGGATTGTTGAATGAATAAGTATATTCATAAGTTTTAGAATTAAAGTTCACAATTCATCCATGAAAGGAAGTTTCAACATCAATCCCGCAGTCTGTCCTGTGTAACTTTTCCTTCACAGTGGACAGAAACTACATTCTGCTTCGTTGGAGGTCTTACCTCTGCTGAGGATGTGAGGTAGATCTCTATCAGTCTGACACGCAGGATCTTTACAGGATGGTGTGCTGTGGACAGCAGAAATATTATCTTGAAGAAACATTCACTGCAGAGAAATGATATCGGAAATATTAAAAATGACTTGGAGTGTGTGGCGTGTAAATCAATAGAAAAGCACATGGAAAGGATGAGGCTGCTGATATTTTCTATTTCTCAAATCCCATTAAAAGACCATAACCGACAACGTGTTAGTACGTCTATCAAACATGTTCGACTTTCCCTTTCTGTGGTTCATCTTTAAATAACAAAAACAAATATGTGGTTTTATTTCATAACGGGATAAATCATTTCCCAACACAGCTGGGCATTGTTTGTTTAAGCAAACGTTATTCAAAACAGGAGCAAACAGCACATTTGTTTGGGACTACTTTGAAATAATACACATTTGCTCTTGCAAGTATTTACAGCAATAGCACGGTGTATGTGGGACTGACTGAATTAAACTGGAGCTAATGGTCATGCAATGAAGCAAGCATGTCACCCAGTGCAACAGTGTGGCTCTCTGATGTGTTTTTAATAGTTTTTGGACAACAACAGAGGAATAAGATGTATCGGGCACAAGGGGACAACTCATTAGTCGATTCAATTAGTTGTTGGTTTTTGTCCTTTCATGGGATTTGTTGACAATAATAAAAGTACAGAATATCACAGAGGTATCTTTATCAAGAAGGAGCAATTTGGCTTTGTTTTTGGTTGAGCACACATTGCACATTACAAATATTAAGTGTGACACAGTATGTATATAAATCTTATCTTTAAAACAAGTCTGACTAACACAGCTCTTCTGAGTTTCAAATTTCAAGTAGTAGTAGTTGAGTAGCATATCATTAGGAAGTTATAAGTATATATCTTGATCAGACAAACGTAACATTGTATTGTGTTTTGTATCAAGTACAGTTTCCAATTCATCTTCATCTACTTAACAGATGACACTTTTGGTAATCTAATTTCTCGCTTTGACAAGATCAAGTCTTCCATTATGTAAGAATAACATACAGGAAGAGTTGTCCTCTTGGTGCTATGCCACTAACCGTCCTCATTCTGAATGTTAAATCTCAGCATGCTTCACCACAATGTGATGCTTACATTTTAAATCTACCCAAATGCAAAGACACATTTCCTACCTCTATTGTTCTCCTTACCTACAGCCCTCTGCATCACGATCTAAAACCCAAGAGCGCAGTGGCAGCGTGCAGGGTTAAGTAATTCTGCACCATTGAGAAAGACATTTGATTTCATTTGTAGTGTGTCTTGCAGCGGGCGGAGGTGAGCCAACCTTTGGCTGCGGGAAGAGTGAAGCGGCACACATATCTAGTGTTGGGAGACACAAAATTGACAATGCATTTATCTTTGAATAATGTAAATGTCCTGAGAATATGGTGGCAGTGGTCCTGGTGTGTCCACCGAGGGCGCGAGGCTGTCAGACACTGAGCTCGCTGGCCGTGCTGCAGCATAATGTGGCCTCCGGCTCCCCTGGAGCATCCCGGTGCTCGGCTCTGCTCTGCCTCAGGCCCGCATTCCTGCTTCGGCACACTGCACTAGCTCCCCTCTTAATTTACACTCTGCTAGGAGAGGGAGTTAATGCAGAAAAGCCTGCCAAGAAGAATCTTATCCACTCTCCCTCTTAAAAGGTGAGGTAGTTTAAAGAGCACAATATATCGAAAAGAGGGGTTTTTACAGCACATCCTGTCTGCTTATTTGATATGTAATTATTGTTTATTTACATGCATTAAGCATAACAAGGAATCTGTATGGTGACAGTACACATTTACAGTGTTTGAATAGCTGCTATAATTGTAGGTAGTTGGCTTTACTTCAATGGTTCTATGAATACTGTGAGTTACTGTGTCCAAGAAATGTGCAGCTTGGTGACTAAAACATGTATTGTTTAAAATGGATGGTTCCTGGCAGGCTGACAGTGCTGTTCAGTGAGGCAAAGTGCCAGTAAATTGTTTGTCTTCTGCAGTGCTGCCCTATAATTCTTCTGGGAACCAATGGCATTGTGTTTGCCAAAGAGAATAATGATAGATGGGATACAATCAAACTAGAGTTTTTTGGGATGCAATCTGACCACCAGGCATAATCTGAATACATTTGTGTCCCCAGGAATGACGCTGGCAATTGTTCGTCTCCCCTGACTCTTGCCTGTCCCAAATAGAATAACAGATTTTTACATTGATCAGTTTGCAAGTAATGCTTAATATCATCACATTTCTTATACAACCATTCCAATGTTGATATGTTTAATATCTGCATTGAAAACTTATACATTCATGCACTGACAGCTATGTGTATCTGCTCCCCTAGACTATACATGTCGGATGCAACGATGCACGTTACGCTGTATAAAGCGACGGCTCGTAATGTCTCCAGTTCTGAGGCGTAGATGTAAATGTGCAATCTGCCTGTTCGAGTGTCCTGTTGGCCCAACAACCGGAGCAGGTCCCCCATCTGTTCTCTCTCCGGAGTGCCCAGACAATACATTTCCCCCGCCAGACCTTCCCATTTGCTGGAGCAGAGGTTTCCTAGCCATTTCTAAAAGGTAACAAGCGGGGTAAGCGCTTCCACGGTGTGCTCACAGTTCTCTGGTCGGAACTAGTTGGTCCTGAGCTGCAGATAGAGTTGGGTTAAATCTTTTGGTGCTGAGTAATATTTAAATGTGCTGCCCTTGGCTTCCAGACCCTTTTGTTGCTGTTGCTGCAATTCCACAGGATGCAAGCGGCGAAAGACGAGCATGGCTGTCAGTCGAGTGTGATTTGTTGCAAGCCCAGCCTTGCCAACTGTGAGGCACTGAGGTGTGACCAGTGAGATGCCTAACATCTCCAGTTGCCTCAGGGCCAGCCAGTCAATTACACAATACTGTCTACCCTGAGCAATGGCATGTGCTCAATAATGGACCAAAGGCAAAAAGAAAACACATCTGAGCGGTTTACGTCAATGACCACACCATAACTAGAATATTCTTGGTCAGATATTATCATTATGCAACCCTGTCTCCTACAAAATTACATTCCCATATAACTATACTGTATTCTTAATTATGCTTCGAGGGAAATGTATTTTCTCCAAGAATACAGTCGCAGCTTTAAACATGTGGTTAATGTTGTGAATTGAAAGAAAAGAAAAGAAAAACACAACAAAGCTACTTGGTTAGGTTGAGTAAAACATCTTGGTTTCGCTTAAAATAGGTATGTGTGTTATGTTATTTAAGTTATAGACTAAGTGAGCGTTGAATATTGGTTTCACACAAACAGCGATCTCCTGGGTGAAAGTACTGTTGTTGGAGACATTAGACATTTGTTTTCTGATATGTCAAAGACAAACCAAATCCAGGAGAAAGTACGTTTCCCTCAAAATATAATCCCCAAAGCATTTCTGTTGTGTGGGAACTTAACCTTTTGGAGACCAGGCTGCATTATGTCATATAACGCATGTGGTCGCTTGCGAAAATGTCTTGCAATATCATGATCATTTGTAGCGTTTTTTAAAAAGCTGTAGTTGAATGCATTTTGAACAGACTATCTCAAAAGAGTAACATTTGGGTAACTTGTGGACTTAACTGTTTATGAGAACCATGTGTGGGAAACTCCAAGAGGAGCTCCGTTCAAAGAAACCTTGCCTCTCCTTTGTGAGACATTTTATCATGGATGCAGATGTGCTTTTTGTTGGAACCTTGCACCTCATCCATTACCCTCGGCCTGCCAGAGAGATAGTGAAGAGTGAATCCTTTCAAAAAGGACCAAGACAGAGCCTGCTGCTCAACTGAACTTTCCATGAACTAGGCTCAACAGTGGGATCCATGCATCAAAAAAATAAGTAATTTCTCCTCACTGCTCTGGCCTGTGTTTCATACAGATTGCTACTATCAACACGTACGGCACCCTCATGTATCAATCTGTCAATCTGATATTCGTTTGAGAACTGTATCTGTCTCCAAAGATTCAATAGAGACTAAGACTGAGCTGGGAATGTTATGACTATCTTGTCTTGTTGAATCAAGATTTCACTGCACAACCTGTTAAGATGTATATCTTGTGTTTAATACAGCTACAGTGCTTTCAGTGATGTGGATATGATTGTAAAAACAGCTGTGCATTAATTTTATATTAGAAAACTAAGGCTAACCTTTATTTTTTCATGAGAATCATAAATATATAATATAGATACTGTACATTTTACATATTTGATCAGGATAAATTGTAATCCAATCAAAGTCAGCTTTTTGACAGAACATGAAGATGTCTTGTTGTGGGTTACTTAATCAGGCCTATATATTAACAACATATATATATATTTTTAAATAGTTTTATCTTCCAGTGGTTTATTTATCTGATTATATAACTTATTGTTGCCTATAACTATACTGTATCCAGTAAAGCTACAATGGAGTTTCGATGACACATTGTTCACTTAAGATGTGGCCGGTCTTTATGCTAAGCTAACAGGCTGCTGGCTAAATTTATTAAATTAATAAAACTTTTGGCATATTTAACAAAATATTAGACCTATTTCTTTATGGCTTTGAAGGGGACAGAGATGACAGTTTCTCCTGCACATGTTTGATTCCTTCAAAAATAAGATCAGCATGTTTTATGTTAGTTTAGGTGAGTAGCAAGTTAGCTAGCTTAAATATACAGACCGAGCTACCACTAGATATGTTACCATGATGTTGTTGTGGGATTCTTATACTGTATACACACAACAGCATTCAAATATGGCACTACCTTTGGAAGTTGTGATAAATAATGCTGGTGTACTGCACTACCAGCCATTCAAATGTGCCCATTATATCAAAGCTACAAGATGTTGTATGTTGGATCGGACTTGTTGTGTTTTAAAGAAAAAGTAGACAAGTAAAAAGAACATGGGAACAGCATGAGACCAAACTGAAGCAGTTAATTTTTACCTTTGCCAGGGACGTAATGTCTTCGGTTTGGTATATTTCAATTGTTTGTTTGTCTGTTTGTCGACAGGATTAAGGAAAACTACTGCCCCGATTTTCATGAAACTTGGTGGACGGGTGTAGCATTGACCAAGGAAGAACCCATTACATTTTGGAGCGGCTCCAAATCGTTGGGTGGATACAAGCATTATTTCTCACTTATGGAAACGGCCTTGGCGGAGGGTCTGCGCTCTCTGAATGCCCTTCTTGTTTTGATGCTAATATAATCATTTTCTATTTACTTTCCAATCTTACATATTTCAGTAGCATCTCATCGTTGTAATGGAAATACATGACGTGGTATATTTTTTTTCTCCACCATTTCTGTTGACTAAACATGCTGGTTACTTGACGAGAGACCTTTTTGCGGACCCTTCATGTGATCACAAAGAAAACTAAAATACACAACACATATACTACTCGATGTTAATACAAAGGTTGGAACGTTGATGGTCCTGAAGTGATGTTTCACAGAAGAAATTGTAACGTTTTTGCTTTATTAGAAATTGCTCATGTGAGAGAGAGATAAAGGAAACTGAAAGGTTGACATTTGGAGTACAAACAGAAAAGGTTTTTTTTGTCTGCTCAGTAATGGTACTGAGACTCTGGCACTATTGACATAGACCTTGGGTTGTTATATGAAAAGTCCGTGGACACAATTTAATTTCTGTCAGCAGTCAGGCTCCACAGCCACAATGGATTTCTTTTATGCCCTAGCCTCTGACTCTCACCGAGCATCTGTGTGAGCTGGAAACACAGTTTCTGCACAGCCTTTTCCTCTCCTCCACCCGCTGCCTCTGCCCTTAAGGTGCATTTCATCCACATAGAAAATGAAGTTATATCTGAACTTCGACCAATAGTCTCGCTAGCCCAGGGGAAAGCATTGTAAGGAGCTCGCCTTAGTATGACCAGGCAGCACAGACTGCACACGAGTCCATCAATCTCTTTCTGGTCTACAGTGCCTCTAATGACTGCATACATAACATAACCACCTTCTCTAAGTTTTGCTGATATTAAATTAGCTGTGTCTTAAAAGAAAACAGAACGAAAACCCTGGTATAAATAATAGTAAACTACATTATCTGTCTAGAGGGATTTTGTACTAAATTGCTTTACTTATTGCCGTGAATGCTTTAAGCTCTTTCTTATTCCAGCCGCGAGGTCTTGTACAAATCTTGAGGATCCCACACGATGCTACATCCTCAGACTTCTTGTCCTGAAGCAACGCGTTGAAAGCTGGATTATGTCCAAAAGGCTCGCTCATGAAAAATGTGTTGCTGACAACCTGGGGGCAGTAACTCTTGAAAATGTGAGTGTTTCCGTTCCTAATGGTAGGTAGCAGAGCAGTGTGTTCATGGCTCTTTTGCTTATGGTGACTGACATCACCCTAGTCAAGTCTGACTGACAGGAAAATAAATGATGTGATTTTCTTCTTGGGAAGTGCTGACATTAGACTTCGAGGGTTGGAGGAATGCGATTTTTTACAAATGTGACTTACGTTCAGAGCAGTTTCCTCACAGTGAATCTGTGCACAGAGCAACGCCACATAATATTTTGTCTCATTGAGCATAACTTTATCACGCCCCATGTATTCAGAATCGAACCTGCTTTAAATTCCCACAGAGGACAACCAGAGTGTTTCGGACTTCTTATATGTAAAATTGTTGAAAAAGCTGCAAAAAACATGACCGTTAACTTCATTAGTGTCTCTTACTTAAAGCTGATGTAATTAATATTGAACAACTTGCTTGGTTTCACTCTCCTCAGCATCATTTTCAGATGCAGCAGGTAGCTTCCCAGCACCAGCCTGGTTTGCACGATGTCAGAAGACGTTATGTCACGTGACGCAACATCACTAAGTCATGTGTTATAACGTCACCCATGCACAAACCTTCTGCGTCTGAAGATAGTATGCAAAAGGCACATCCTTATAGTGAAGCCAGGTTCTTCTACCCATGAAATATGAAGAGAAAGGAAGGGATCACGTTGAAACAGCAGACGGTTAGCGATTAGCTGCTGAACGTGGAGACCAAAAGCAGAGATAAAAGGAGATTGAATATTGGACTTACATTAATCAAGTGACCAGAAACACAAACTCCATTGAATGATAAACTTCCCCATATTGTCATGGCAGAGATAGTACTGGTTAAATGTGGTCTAGTGGATTGAATTACCACTCAGGCTTTTGCCTGTATTTGCTACTAACAGGCCACGACATACACTGAATGCCATGATTGCATTATACAGGCCTTAGCTGAAGCGAGTTCGGCCAATCCACTCTTCCCCAGCAGCGTCTCTCGCCATGCACCGAGCTCGGCATTGGTATCGTATCATTTAGGTAAAAAACTAGACCAAGAAAGAGACTAAAAACCAAATTACTTTAGGGTTAGGGTTATCATGCGTTGTTGCTCCTTGCTATCCTCTCATGTGTCCATACAGTACTCCATACTCTGCTGTCTACGTCTGCCCTTCAGGCTCATATTAGGTAAGACCCGTCCTGTTGAAACTTGGCAACCAATCAAAACTGACAAATTGTGACAGAGACTATTTTTACTTGTATGTATGTATGTCAGTTTTGTGTTTCACATTTCAAATCTAGATAATGAATCCTGAGCAGAAACTGCGCCTGCAATTACATACATTGCATCACAAGCCTGTCACAGTTACACTCGTGTTAATCATGCCGTTAATTATCAATATAAAGACTACAGTATCACTGCAAACTGGGAACAGCAACTCGGGATGCCTCTTTACTTTGGCACTGTGAAATCTCATTGATGACCTGTTGCTAACCTTTTCTCAGTACAGTCATCCCATCATAAATCACACCACCTGCCAGAGGGATGTTGCCTCACACTAAACTATTACAACCTCCCCTGTTTTTGCTGTTTTAGTTTGAGGTGTATATATGTGCAAATTTATCGTCATCCATTAGCGGGTCGCCGGCACTGCCTCCTCTCAGTGTCTCCTCTCTCCGTTCTCAGTGGTTGTGTCCATGCGCTTGTCACGTGACGTGGGAGTGCTACCTAAGAGATGTTGTGCCCTCTCAGATCATTTGTCTTAATTAAAATTTAATGAAATGTGGCTCTCTTTACTATTTTGTCTTGCAGCTCATAAATGAAACATTGCACTTTGTAGCATTACTCACACAGTGCTCCATACATTGTTTATTTAAGCCTGCTGCAACAAATGGTAAAGCTCATCTCAAACAGTACCTTTGAAAATACTGCTGGACGCATTTACTGCAGTTTTCAAAGTCAAGGGATTTTTGTTTTTTGGAGTGCCCTATTGTGGATGTATGAATTATGTATTTTGAGAAATACTGTATGCGGGTTCTAACAACCACTCCTGTTGCCTAAAATGTGCAGCTGAGGGTCAATTGAAAGATACAATTTATGTATAAAGTAGCCTGGAGCAGACTGGTACAGACAAACTTCATTGTTTGCTGTTTACTATTGAGCCAAAGTCCGACTCACCTCCAGGTCAGCCACTGTTCCACGAGCTTCTGTGACTCAATGAAATCTCTCATTATCTGTTCTTAGGGTTAAGATATATTGTCACAACTCCAGCCAGCTCGTAGTTTACATTCTGTTGTCTGCTGTTTTGTCCCTACTAACTCTCCCTGTCATATCAGGCCACTCCCTCCTGCCCTGCAGTAACCCCTTTCCCAGCATTTCCATCACCTGACCGTCCCCGCCCACCTACTCACCTGTTACCCGTTCCCATAATTAGCCTTGCAGTGTATATACTTGCCCATCTTAACTCATTCAATGCCAGCTTCACTAGTTTGCATCTGTCCTTGCGTTGCAGTCTTTGTCCAGACTGATGTCGATGATTCTCTCTGCCTCACCTCCTTCCTTTATACTGATGCTTTACCTGTATGTACACAGAACATCCTCTATATCCTTACATTACACTTTATTCATTTTGCCTACCACAAAATACATAATGAGCCTTGTTGGTGGGAGCCAGAAAAAGAGTTTCAGTGGCAACAATTCTCTGTAATTGTTGTACACTTGACAATAAAGAAGTTTTGGAAATGCAAGGTGGGGTGGTATACATTCAAATTCCCCTCTAAAAAGTTGTCTATAGTGGAAACCTATACATACTGTACCTACTGATTTAGATCAGTGGTTAAACTGCTGAGTTGACATACTCTCCTTCATTCTCACTGTGTTTTTAAATTCATCAGCGTGAGCCAAGGTGATGAATTCTGAGCTGGAAGAACTTTTATGAGGTGAAAATTACAGGTGAGGGTCATTAGAGATGATTAAGGGTGATCTAATGAGTCTAATTCCCACCTTTGTCCAATATTGGGCTATTATCTTACTCCCAACTAGCTTCTTAATGTTCATGACTTACAGCGTTTATAACAAATTAGTTAAACTTACCCTGACCTCAATGTCTCAGTGTTCCTGTTTTAATTTGCAGGTGACTACGGTACTAACTGGTTAACAGCACCTTTGTGTGCTTGTGACCGGTAGGCCTATGTAAATAAAAATATGATCCATACTTAGATCATCTGTCGTTTTTTCTTTTTGTGCATTTCCTCTGTGTTTTTAAAAAAAGTCTTTCTTAATTATTTCCCGTTATCATGAAGGCTGATGCTTTTATTTTGAAAGACTAAAGCCGGTAGGAGAAACATGACGCAGGTGTGTCTTCCAGGAGGAGGAGGGTGTCATACCTTTTGGTTTGTTTAGCACCTGGCTGATAAGGACACAAAGTTTCATTTCCTATTATTATTGAGTGACATTGAGTGTAGTTTTGCTTAACTGGGTGAGTGTATAAAAGCTAGCAAGGCAGCTATGTTGGCTATACAGTAATTTCAGTCATGTTAAGCAATTAATTAGCATTCTTTGGCTTCGCTAGGCTAGTCCTCGAAATACTATAGACTACTATGAAAGTGTTTATTGCAGTAGCTACAGTATATGGGATGAAGCATACTTGAATTGGGATGTTTGGAGCTCCATTTTATGTGTGATGTGACTGTTATTGTGATGTTTAATATGTGATTTTAGTTTTAAAGAAGTGACTAATCATTTAATTTGAAGTTAAATATGCACTCATTCTAAATTATTTTGTGAACAATCAGTTGTACAGTTAGACCATCATTCAGCCAGGGATGCTACAACATCATGGCTACCCTTTGTTCGAACTTGTAGATATCATCAGTACGACTTTTGATGTTATTTATTTATGGTTTATTTGGGAGAGACAGATACAATACATAGTCAAACTAAAAATATATTTCCGATACAAGTCGTGTTTATAGCGAATGCTCGTTTGCAACACCTGTCTCTAGGAATGCTTTTATGAAACTAGGAGATTACAGCGTTAAAGAACGCATTAAAAACATTACATTTAAAAATAAACATGAGTTTTTGGTAGCTCTCTTAAGAAGTGGGGGAAGTGATCAGGTAGCGAGTTCCAGGACTTTGGTCCTTTCACATAAAAAGCTGACTGAGCAAAAGATGTTTTGCAAATGTGTAAATATTTGTGAAAATGAGGCACCTACTTCTGCTGACCTCTGGCAACAAAAACACAGATCTTCAGATATGTTAGCAAGAAGCATCACTAGAGTCACTGTGGCTGTTGAGAAGTTTGCCTCGGGAATGTAGTTGTTGTGAGTGTGTGTGTCGCTGTCGCCTTCTCTGAGTAAATTCAACTTTATCTAATCTGAGTTGATTGTAAATGAGGTATAATGATGATGAGGTGACAGGGAAATGTTTAATCATATTCTAGTGTAAGATTCTGTCTATTGTTCTCATGTTCTCAGGTTTGTAAAAATAACTAAAAACGTTGTGAACACTAACTTAAAGCAAGGCTCTATGTTCTGCCTGGTGTGGCCTTGGGAAACAATTTAATTGGGCTGTTGTGCAGTTGAGAGGCAGCAAATAGCTCGGAGCTACCTGAAGCCAGGAGAACTTGTTTTTTGCAGAGTCTTTACCAAAGATATTGGATTCAGGCTAACCCTTCATGAAAATTAGTACTGTACATGATAATGCCATGTTTCTTTGGACACCGACACAGATGGAGTATAGAGTATAGATGGAACCAGCTTTCACGTCTGCCCTGTTAAAACCTTCTTGGCACATGATGAACTAGGAAGAGATTCTCCTCTTTGAAGTGCATCAGTTGTGTCTGAGTGCTTTGTTATGCCCAGTGGCTGCACGGGGGACATCAGGAGCCAGACCCGTGGTTCCTTCATTTCATTTACTTTCAGCAAGGGTGAAGGGTAAAGCCGCTGGAAAGATGAAACACGGTTACCCAACTCTCATTGTTTTTAAGGGGCGCCTGTATGTGTTCACGTTACCCTGAGCGCGGTGGGAAATTATAATTAATCTGTTAATGACAGTCGGGGCTGTCATAAGCTTGGGGAGTGTATAATAAATTGCTGTAATAAAAATTAAGATTGCATGCATCATTGAGGCCTTCAGAGGGTTTGTTTAATGTAGTTACAAAAATGGTAGCAGCTGATGTGGCGTCCACTGCTCTACCAGGAGAACGCTAATTTCTGAGTGACACTTAACCTGCTGTAGCTCAACCACAGCTGAGGGAGGTGAGGGGAAACCTAATGAGTTTTTCCTGCGTCCCATTTTGAGAACCACTGAACTGGATGGCCTGGTTTGTATCCGAAAGGCAAAATCTTGCGTTGGTCATGGGAAATTAATTAGACCCTCAGAAAATCTTCACATTTCCAAATTCAAGTAAAAGAATTCATTATGGCCTGCCGCTCCGGTCAGTGAATTATTGGTCATTGTTTCCGAGGGCTCAAACTTTAGACAAATCACCACATACTCTGAAAAGTCATGTGAGGGTTAAAGGTTGGGTTGTTCACTTGTTCCCTCTTCCCCTTAACTGGAACATGAAAAATGCTGCATCGTCTGTAACATGGACTCTGAGGGGCACGGCGTAGTTACAGCAGCAGAGGACTTCCTCTTCTTTGATGTAAGACAAAGCTTCCTCTGTGGTGCAGGGTTCCATTAGAGGAGAGCCCTCGACTTCTGCCCTGGAGGAACAAATGAACAAATCTTCGGCATTGTCGCACATTAGAGAATTATCCTTTTAGATGTGAAATCCTACTGTTAGCACCGCCTCATAAGGATACCCCTTCAAGTGTCTTCTTTTTGCTCCCATGTTCCTGCACCCTCTGCAGTTCAACTGTGATCTGTTCACATACCAAACAGAGGTTGGCTGAACGGTTTCCTGTCTAGTCAGTGTGCCTCTTCTGGTCCTTTCAACCAGAAACATTTGTCAAGGAGGAGGTTTGGAGCTTTATCTTTGGTTGTGTTGTTTGGGACACAAGGGGCCTCGTTTGGGATTTAGCCTGCGGGGAAGCTGGTGCATTGGACTCGTAGCCTGACACCAGTTGACACAGCATAGTTGCCCAGGTCACCCTACAAAAACATCGCTCTCTCACTGACTGAAGCCACCGAACAATGGCGATATTTTTGTTGACAGACAGCCCATGGTGCTCCAATTGAGTCTGAGCTCACTTGTCTCGCAGATTTTGTGGTGAACTTTAAAGCAATAACATCCTTCCTGCCCTGCTGTTCTGTTAGATGATGTGTCACTGTCTCATCTATTGAGATCAATTATTAAGTATTTGATGAGTAAATGATTAAAACAACAACAGCAACAAAGGTAATACTTAATCCCTCTCAGAAAAAACACCAGCCTACCTTACCTAAAACGAAGCAGGGATTTGTTGTAAAATACGTTTCAGTTGTAGCCTGTGCTTTCAAAGCTGTAACTACAAGTCTGTGGCTGAAACATAAAGCTTGTGAGCCGACTCTAATGGGGCCTCAGTGGAAGGTACTGCAGCAGCAGAACCTCCTCTGTGATTCATCTCTATTGCTTTGCTGGTTTGTTACCTTTCTCTCAAAGAGCCTATTGCTCCCGTGGCTCCCACAACAATTATCACCCGCTTGTCTGGTGACACTGTGTTGTTGTCATCCTCCTCTTCTTTGTGTTCACCTTTCCGGTTGTGCCGTATTAGTATATAAACCTGTTATGCATCACCCACCGGCCATGAAAGATAATTATAGACCAAAAGGAGCAATGGGCTTAATTTTCTAAATGAAGTGAAATTGAATAATTCTTGTATAAATCCTGGCACTTATTAATGGCTGCGAACGGACAAGGCAAACATGTTATGTGCATACAGGTCAACTGCTTATGGTAGATAAACAAAGCATTGATTTTCTGAACAATATTGGATATAAAAAGACACGGAAGAAAACTATAATAAAGAAAGGAAATAATAAAGTTGCACGTTATTTTACTTGTTTTAATTCCAGTGTCACTTAAAAGTTTACGTCAAAGAGCATATGATATAGGTTGTGTACACTATATATATGATATATATGTATCGTATAAATAAGAACAAAGCAGCTACCACCGCCCCAAAGGATTCAATTTTTTCATATATTTAGGGAAAATATAATCATTCTTTTTAATTACTGCATCCAGGCACTCTATTAAAATTCTAATTCACCTCATCCACCTCGATTGATCTGTTCACAGTGGGTGGTTGTGGTGAAATGCACTGTATAATATTCATGCTGGTACGCCTTGGTTGTGCTGTGTGTCAGAAGCCATCTTGCAGCGAATCCCTCACCCACCTTGGAGCGCAGCCTGTGGAACTGATGAGGTGAAGAGCATTGCTCTGCAGCTCCATGCTAGTAATCACGGGACTGAAGAAACACATACATCATCTGCCACACAGGTTGGCATGGCGAGTGAAAAGCCTTCACATCACGTAAGATGTTGGACAAATGATGGCCATACGTGTGTTTGTCTCCTCACAGATGGCTGTGCATCTTCAGTCAGGAAAAAGCTGAGCCTGGCACTTATTCCCCTCCCCCAATCCACTCCTCTTGCTCCCTCTTCCTCTCTCCCTCCATCAGTCTTTTGTAGCACGTCCCCCTTTTTTTGTGCCTCTGCTCTGCAGGAGGTTTGATATTGGCAACACAGTTAGTGCCCTCCACGGAAATAACAGTGGAAAAGATGACATAAATTATTTGCCAATTGTTTGACACATGCAGGGCATTGTCCTTGCTATAATCATCAGCACTCTGTCACCTGAAGGTATGAACGGTGCCACTGCTGCTTTGTGTCTCTCTGCTAAACCTCTTGGGCTGTTCAGGGCTCTTGCTCTCTTCAGTAAAAAAAAAAAAAGTATTCGATGCACCTTCCCTCCAAGCAGCAAGGAGGAATTAATCACAATCATGCTTTTAAATTGTAGGGCTTTTGCAATTGCATTTACATATGTGCAAAAACACAAGGCCAGTCAAGTAATTAAACAATAATGGAAACTATACTGGTTGACTTATTGGTTGACTGACAAACATTTAGCTCATCAGCAGCAAAGTTACACTGCTTTAAGGAACACTTACGAAATGCCATCGTCTCACCGTTGTTGAAGCACTGGTAAATATTTATTAACACAAAGTCATAAAAAGCAGCAGGAACAGTTAGCCACTAGTGGAATTACATCAAATAACCCCGTTTTAATTGCACTTTGTAGGACAAGGAGTTTTCTTTCCCTCTACGGTACTTTATGTTATAAAATGGCTATAACCGAGTTTTTGTTTTTCCAGACCAATCATAAAAAGCCATTTTAACCCTTTGAAGTCCAGGTTTATTTTGTTTTTGCATATTTCTATACATTAAATTGTATCTTTGTTTCGTTGCTTTGAAACTATCCTCACCCCTCCATGCATGGTAACGTTCTTCTCAGCACAAACTCTGCTTTAAGTCTGACTTTAGTCAATTTACCAACGCATTAAGCTGTGTGGAACTCAAAATACATGGAGAAATTACACAAACGCAAAACTAGAATACAGTATATTTTTTTGTAAAGTGGTTTAATCCAAAATGACTCTTTGCTTTATTTACTGAAAGTCAATGTATGCCTGTAAATAACTGAAAATAGTACAACATTTCAAACATATAAATAGATGCGATGTGAAAGCCCAACAGCTGCGCTTTCAGCTGGTTTTCTCTGTAGCTTGTCTCTACATGATGTATAAATAAAGTTATGTTAAATAAAACATGCTCACTGTATCCACAAATCAATAGATGGACTCCTGGGGTTTTTAAATACTAACACACTGTATCTTAAGCTGGTTGGCACTCCATCAGATTCTGTATACTTGAGTTATTATACAGATAATGCCAGCACGTTTTCTACACCATCAGACAAAAGCAAAAATCTCAACTGACACTGCTGAATCTGTCCAGGCCTGCACAGCAGTTTGCAATCAGTAATGAATGGCATCAAACATATAAACAGTTTATACATAGAATTTTCCAGTCTTATTTCCCCAGGCAAGGAAATTATATCCAGCAGCCTATGCCGTTCCGTTAACAGTAGTGGCTGCATGCATGTGAGCGAGAGAGTAAGAGACTGTGAGGGAAAACTATGTCAGTTTATGTGCATGAGTGTTTGGTTTATTTTCGAAGAGCTTGCCAACGTCAGTATGTAACACATTTTAGTTAGCCAATGTAAAGACTATTGTGATGCATTGCAGTTCTTATGTAGCACCCACATTAAAAAAGAAGTGGCTTGATTTCCAAAAGGCTCTGGTGCATTGCATGCACAGTACACAACACATTATAGTGCATGGATATGAGATGTACTGCTGGATCAATACATGATTTAGCTAGATGAAGAATGATGTGCAGCTCAGTGCAGGAAAATACAGCAAGAGACGAAATGGTCCCTCCTCATGAAAAATGCTCATTATCAATGGGGGAGGTGTTTTGTCTAGATGTAATGAGATACTGTCATGCTGTGGTACAGTGCAGAACAAGCAGAGCCACCCCTATGCAGCCTGTACCATTCTATAATGTCCTTGCCCTTGATCAGTTCCCGCTGCCTTCAATTGCACTGAAACCCATTATAAATTAATCACCTCGTCTTGCAATTTGCATAAAACACACGAAGCACCATTTCCATTCACCTCTATCTATGAACTGGATTAGGAGAAACTGCATTAAATGGCACATTAAAGAAGAGGAAGCCGATCTGTAGCGAAAGGCAGTAATTCGGCGACAATAGCAGCGGAGCAATTCCTGTGAGCAGTATAATTAATGTATGCCTTGCAACCATACATGGAGAACAGCTCTCAGTGCATTTGGGAACAAAAAGGGAGAAATTTCTCCCATGAGTCCTCCGGTTCCCCTTTTGCTTTCTGTAATTTCGTCAGCCTAATACAATATGATTTTGCTGCCATGGTTTTTATGGTTTGACAGATCTCTGCATATAGAATTATATTGAGAGATTCCAAAGGATTTACAAGTCTTATCTTGTGTAGTTGTTTATTTTGGCTGCACGAGGCAGTGAGATGTGTACCTGCTCACTCAAATTATAACAGATTTGCCCCGGCGCGATGAGGTAATCAGCTATTCGAAAATGCCGAGCTATTACTCAGACAACGAGGAGCCAGTCAAGACAATAAACTTAACTGAAAGACTGAAGATTGATCACAGAGTTATTTAGACAAACACGACTTGGAGAAAAAAGCAATTCATCTGATCTGTCTTGGTGTATTTTCCCTATGAATCAGCAAAAATAGAGAGGCCATCCCTGACTTAGATTAGAAAAAAGGGCATAAATCATGTAATTACGTTGTCAAAACAACATCTGATCTTTGCGCACACACTTTTGTTTATCTATAAAAAAGTACTTTCATCTTTATTCTCTGCTTAGATGCTCCTAATTAATCTACTTTTCACACTCACCACTCGCTCCCTGAATTATAAGCAGAACATGAACTTTGCATCCAAAGCAAATAATCTGTAGCACAGATGTTAAAGTCGGTTTTTAATGTGGAATTACAGTTTAATACTAAATATCTGCTCACTGTTACATTTTTATTTTGTCTTTAACTGTAAGCCAATACACATACAGTGTTCCGGGTTACAGTTCTTCAGAGTGTAATTTCTGTGTCATAAAACTATTAAAATATTTGAGGTGTGGGCTGAAAAAAAGAGAAAGATCCATGCAGTGTAATTATGAAATGATCCGGCTGTGTAATGGACATCAGGCTTGTAAAGCTGTCTGCCCAACAATCTAATTTGGCAGTGAGGAGCCCACATTAACAGCACAACAGTAGTAATTCTCCCAGTGCTTTCCTAAATGTCACAGTTTGCATTTGTCAGATTGCAATGTATCACTTAGAGGGGGGTGATGGGAAACCCTCCAAGAGTAACCTTGAATGGCAGCCAATCGGCACGGGACCAATGGCCCCCCATTCCTCTGCTTCACTGCACTGCACTGGTGCTGCACTCTACAGTATATTTAAACACATGCCGACACCCAAGAGGAGGAGAAATAGCACCTGACCCCTTGAAACTGATACCCTCGCAAGCAAGGGAGAGGGGAAATTGTTTAATGAAGATGGATCACGGTGATGGCTTTACATTTCATTTCTTAACAGCGGGCATACGGCTTTATTACAGCCAGTCCTCACCTTTGTCCTCTCCCTCTCAGACGAGGCACTCAGGAGGCTCTGTGTACTCACTTTAGTTTGGTTTTAGTGGCTTTTTTTGGGAGGCGTGTGTGTGTGTGTGTGTGTGTGTGTGTGTGTGTGTGTGTGTGTGTGTGTGTGTGTGTGTGTGTGTGTGTGTGTGTGTGTGTGTGGTGTCTGTTGCCTCCTGAATGTAAAAATCTGCCTGCATTGTAGAACTTGCTTAGCTGGCTAGTCAACGGGGAAATGTTGACAATTCAGCCCAGTTCCATCTGGCCACATTCTTCCTGGTCTAGCTGCTCTGTGAGGTCTCCTGTGAAATGATGTCCTCTATCAGCAGTGAATGTCACAAGCCCTACACCATTATTGCAGAATAGGATCCCCACAGACTGTGTGGAAAGAAAGGGATTCAACATCTCTTTTGTACCTTATTCGACTCCTTAAAAAACTCCTTAGAAATAATAAGATGCAATGCACCTACAGTCGTATCTTAAGTGAACGTAAGCTACCAGAATTTTAAGGCCAGAAAACAGAGTGCTACTAACAAGTGAAGCATTGGTTCAGACAATTAGTTTGCTTTGATTAAGGCAAACACAAACTAGATTGTGCAAAGTGTTGTCAGACCACGTCAGAGGGCGAAAGGGTTTATAGTTTTTAGAACGATCAAATTGAACGTTCAAAAAAAGCCTGTCGTCATTGAGTGGGGAGGGAGACGTTATACCTTTATATGGGGCTAACGGATGCAAGTAACAGAAGAAGTTGTGTGAAGACTGAAAGACTTACCTCCGCACACCTGACTAATTGATGTGTGAATTAGGCATCATTATTGGATTGTTTGTTTTTCGGAAAGTTACTCAAATTGTCGGGTGCATCCTCCTGAATATTGATGTCGAAACCCTGTGGGAGGAAGAAGATTTCAGACAATGTTCGACCATCTGACAAACGCTTAATTTGGAGCATAAGCATCTTGATGCATTTAGATTTCATTCCAGCATAAAACGTTGTTACAACAATAAATACAAAGAGTTTTGGTAGCGTGTACAGTAACTCTTACGTGCTACAAAGTTGCATCAACAGGTACGATTTTCCAGAACTATCTAAAGTAATAATATAAAATAGATTAAAAAGCAAACACTTTGACTGAAAGTACTATTTTTCCTACATTATTACAAACACATAGCTTCAGTGCTTCAGGTTCATCGCTTGCTTCCACTTGCAGTGTTTGACCTACATAGGTAAAACCTAAAACACACCAAACGGGTGCATTACATCAGAATCTGATGAAACATTACTCTCGGCTTACTGAGGACTTTAACTCTGATTTAACAAATTGACGGACTTAATACGAAAGACTTCTCTAGTCTGCTGTGGGACTCTAAATCTACAGTTTTCTTTATCAAGATAAATTATATTTAATCTTAGATGGAAGCTGTCTTGTGTGAGGGACTAAATCACGTTGTGTACACACTGTAATCTGCTCAGAGCTCTGATCAAATGTAGATTGAAGCTGATTGAACGCAGAGCCGTGCAGCTTCTGTGTCATCAAGCTCAACCATTCTAAAAAAGGTCATGTAAAAAGAACCAGCTGTACTGTATTATACTATAAATAACAGCAGCTTTGCAGAGACTGCTGTGTGTTTGAGACCGGCTAGGGCTCATTCCAGCCACATGCTGACTGAGTTTTCTCCACAGTGAAAATAATGCTTTTATATTACAAGTTTGGATTTAATTTGAATCTAGACTATACACTTTAATCCTGCCTACCATTCTGAATATAGTGTTAGTATGGCAGACAGTTAACTCATACTCAAGATCAGCTCATTTGCATACAGAGCAATGCTGTGGTTGTCTGAGCTGGAGCAGAGTCTGCACCTCTGAACCCTGGACCGAAGGCCGAGGGTTCAAACGGACAACAGGGCCCTCGGGCGGAAAGTTTGAACCCTTCTCACCTTAGATGACAAACCTATGGTGCATCAGCAGTGCAGTGTTTCCCTGAAACCGAGCAACCCTCTGGTTGTATTGAATATTTTTACATCATGGAGAGATTTTTAATCCACTTATGGCACCAAACATTCTGAGGATTTGAGGCTGTGCTGCAACAAATTCAATTTAGCACCAAGGGTAATTCATTTTTGTCCGGTATATGGAGATTTAGATGGACATGGACGTATGGTAGTTCCTTATACAGTAGCGAGTGCATTTGAAATGAAAGTTAATGGAAGTTTCAAGTCATCAAAAAACACTGAACTTGTTCTGGTCGTGAACCAAAGGGAGTATTTGTCTGTTATAACAAAGATATATGAGTCTTGCAGTACACATTTTGTCAGTCTTAATTAGGTGGCTACCATCTAATGGAAATTGTATCATCACAATGGTAAGTGTACCACAACATGCTTGCAGCTAACCTACATTTATGAATTTCAATATTAACAGGGGGCGTAGAATACTTAGAGGAATAATTAATACCGGACTAAATTGAGTTTGAAAAGCCTGTGGTTTACCGTGTCATTGGTGCACAGTGTCAGCCAATTGCAGAAGCTGAGAGATTGGGAGGGTCAGTGTGTAATGTCCATGCGATGAGCAGTGCTGCTTTACGACTTCCATTTGCTCCAGTGCGGGCAGCCTTCCCACTGGTCCTCCCTAATGACGCCTCTCTAATGCTGCATGGAACAGCAGAGGAGGGTAATGTAAGTGGAGATAGGGGAGCCACTTGGGTAAGAATTAAAACACGATAATTGATAATATTTCAATGTGGCTTAACGGAATTGCTCCATATCCCGTTTAGCAGGATTATCAATGAATGTTAAATAAAACATACACGCATTTCTTAATTGAAAGATAAGAGCATTGGAAGTTAGTCTGCTAGAAGTAATGACCGAAGCACCGGATAAAACAAATGCCGACCATGAACGAAACACTCAAGTTATGAGCACTTTAAGTGCGGGCCGTACTCCATTTTGTTCTCTTGCAATGACAAATTAGGTTTGTTTTACTTGCTGCTTTTATGAATGAAATATATCAGTGTTAAGAATAAGTTAAAAGCTGCACACAGACCTGTCCGTTTCTCCACATCTTCCTCATTATTACCCCAATGACATGATTAGAAAACTCTTATCGTGTTAACATGCTCACAGTAGCACATGGGCCTCTCAAACGTACATAATGTCCTCCTACATGTCGTTCATGCTCCTTCAAACGTATGCCCTTTTTAACCTCCGTGCTATTAGCGGCACACTTTGTTTTGCATAGGTATGCTGTTTTATGAGGGCACTATAGTGAAGGTAATGGGTTAACAGTAGCTATAGGTGAACTGGAGGAGTCATTAGAGTCAACCCCACAGTGTCATGCTGCTATAGGCTCTGTCCGTGTTATGCTTCGGAAGTAAAATAATTGCAGGAAGCGAGCGACCCGGTTAAATCATGCCCGTCTGGGGGAGAGAGGGCAGCAGACAGGAGCTAGACTATTCGGCCGTGATGCCTGTAAGTGCGTTTCCTCCACCGTGCCCCCTCTGATCCAGCTGTCCCTTGTATCAGAGATGTTCTGTTTATGTTTGGAAATCAATTGATATTGTGCATGATGGATGAGCTGTTGGCAGACATGCCCTCTCTTTGGAGTGGAGTCAGAGGTGGCCCGATTTAATGGATAGCTTGTCGGCTTCGAAACTAAATGTGCAACTATACTTGAGCAGAACATCTACGGCTGGCCGAGGGTGGTGTTAGCTTACTGATATGTCATGATATCCACATGAATATGATGAGTGGTACGACATAGTCCCTTCTTCAATTCCAACTGGCCTCTGAAAGGATATATTTAATTTTGTGTTTTGGAAAGTGTCTAGTCTAAAATCTGCAGATATTGAATTTCAAACAGATGTTTTTCAGGAACTCACAATGTGACTTGTCGCAAAGAAGAGCCGCTTTTCTCCTCACATTACAAAATGTGTCACAAACATGACTCTTCACAAAAGTTGCCTGTTCAGGTTAAAGCGTATAATAATTGGAGGATTATTAGGCGCTGCAGTGCTTTTTTAATGGAGCTTCTAATGCTTCTGCTTTCAGATAGTGTGGGAAGTAGAAGACAGATAGGTGTTCCAGATTAGATAAAGCTGTGTGTGTATGTGTCTTCCCAGTCTTATACAAATAGGGAGAGCCCAGCAATAGCCATCGTCAGAACGTGCACTTTCATCCTGGTGCTTTTTCTTGCCTCCAGCGATGTGAGTGGATGACCTTTTACTGTCAACTTCTAACATGACAAATTACAGAGGCTTGATGACCGTGTTTTTTAGGAATGCAAGAGTTCACTGCCTGGTCAGGCTGCTCGCAGGGCAGTAGACCCCTACAATGGAGACAGATGTATTAATTGATAGATAATAGTCATAGATATATTGAATGGGGGGCTCCGTATTTTGAGCCCAGAAATGTGATAGCCAAAGAAATCTTTAAAGGGTTTGGCTATTCCCTCCCCACAGCGGCTGCCTGAGCAGTGCAGACCTGCAAAAAATAAAACTAGATCATGTAGCCAACATCAGAGCAGAAGACTCCTGGGATGAACCTCCACTGTGCTTCCAGTGGTCTGAATATAAAGTCAAAATTAGGTGCAAACACTTCTTCGCTGCTGCTTGTGTGAGTGTTTTTGTTCCCTTCACAAGCTTGCGGTGAAAGCTAAGAGGGTGTGTGTGACATGTCTTGGCTAGTGATGCAGAGGTCTGCTCACATGAGCTGCTCTGTTGTGTGATGTCAATGCCCTGTTTAATTGGAGATCAGCTGGGCCAAATGCAGCAAGAGCTTTGCTTTCTGACCTCATCGGGCTGATCTGTGCCATCTATTCAGCCCACTCTCTTGCAACCACATCAGTCACCGGCCTGTCAGTTTGCACAAACAGCTTGTAAGTATTTATTGCACTGTACTGTGCTGCACTGACTTGCCAAAGGCCGGTCTCTTTAAGATGCACACCTGATGCTTACCTAATTTATAGCACTTCCTGCCAATAGCTGTAGTGAGGTCATTAATACATTTAATGCTGCTGACCAGAATGACAACTGTGTGATCAGGGTCATTTGTAAAGCACAGTGAGGGATTTTGTTTCTCTCGTCCGATGTGCAGCCATGTGGAAATCATTACATATTTACTTGCAGCGTTCATTCTGTCCCACACAGATTGGATCATTACATATTCCTCATTTGTTCTACGACACTTCTGTATTATGCAAATGCTCATTGTAATGGCTCTAGTCCCATAGACCAAATATTACAGGCGTAGTTATCACATATTGCAGTGTAGCCAACAGTTAGTGAGCTGAGAAAATGAAACAGAAATTGCCCAACATCCCATCGGCATTTATGGAAGTGGGCATTCTGCACTGTGGTAAAAATTATTATTTTGAAACACTCATAAACCACACAGCTTTCCATGCAAGCAGAAATTCATGTCTGCTATGATATTAACTCAGGTCCGGTTGGACGTCAGTACAGTTATTCCAAGAATTAATTGCACTTGGTACAGCGAGTGTTTGCTGCGTTAACCATAACTGCACATTTTATTTGACTCATTTCTTTAGCTTGGCAAAAATTGCTGCAAAAATAGAGGCCTATACTTTTGTTGTAGCAGTATATTTTTGCATTTTACTGTAAATAAATTTAACATCATAAAGAACACAGTAACACACTGATGTGCAGAGGAGTCTGAAGACCAACACACACATCTGTTTGCTATTTTCACCATTGAACTGGAAAGACTAGTCCTGAGTGCTTTTCGAATGGAGAAACAAATGTTTGGCTAATAAAATCTCTCATGCAGACTGAGGGGCTCAACCACGCTGTGGCAATATCACTGAAGGCTACCTAGATTCATGGCTAGTCGTCCAATAAAATAAACAGCCAATAAAACATCAGGCCGGGACTCCCCTGACAGCACTTTAACATCATTACACTTTCAACAGGCTTCATTGAAAACTTGAATATATATTTGACTGTTCTCTATTACTTGTAGTCGACCACATGGGTCCAGACAAGGTTTTATGGCCGTCTACTTAATATCACATATCTCAATCCTCTGTGTGAAGTGCTGCGAGCTCAGTGAGTGTGAGCATCTTGTGAGGAGATCTGGGGCCGATTTGCGCTCAACGTTGCTTACATAAACTCCACTTCCACCTAATCACTCTGCCTTGACATCAGTAGCCAGAGAGCATATGGAGCGTATACATTTTCCATCCACAGAGGAATTCGCAGGGGCTTTTACCATCGCACAGGGAATTATGTTACAGGAATTAAAAAATAATAACAGTCATAATAATATGATTACTCAATGATCGCAGATTATGGGAGAAAAATGTGCCCATTAAACAAAAAAAGAAACATTAAAATGTAATTATGCAAATTAGGCCTAAATTAAACTGTATCACTGTTTGCATTATGTTTGGTTGTCGTGTTGAATCACTTTATCTTTTTTACATTAAAAGAAAAAGCTTTGGAATAATACAATTTGATCTGTTACGAATCAATCTGCACGCACTGTATGTAGGACTATGACAGACATAACTTCTATGTAATATGCAGTGGTGCTATTAAACATTATCACCAAGAATCACCTTTGAACTAGTTCTCTTTTGTCTTTCCAGAAACACCATCAGATCACTTTCTGTGAGGTTAATCCTTTTGACCTTTGCTGTTGCTACAGTATTTAACCTGGTGTATATACAAAGGATTTCAAGAGGATTACCGTGGTCCTTAATAGGGGATTAGCCAAATCCTCATGTTGTCTGTCCCAAACTCTATTACACCCAGGGATTAGACTATCAACAATAGCTGAAGGCAGCTGGGTTAAGTGAGTGGTGTTAAAGACGTGCTGCTCTCCTCATTCTAATTGGACTTTAAATAGCTTGTAAGCTTCGCAAAAGAGTGTAAAATTAAAGGCTTGAGTGCCACTTTCCACTGAAATCAGTGAACAGTGGGTTGGTGTGAAAGACGTCACACGGGCAGAAACTGAAGACCTTTTTTTCCCTCTCAACTCTGAAGGTTGGATTTAACTGGTTAAAGTCTGTAATTACAAGATGATGACAGGATTGCACATTCCATCAGTGTGTGGTCCAGTGTGTGGTCCACTGTGTGTGTGTGTGTGTGTGTGTGTGTGTCTGTGTGTGTGTGTCCTCCTGACACACAGAGGTGATGCCAGACTCCCCCTATAGGACTCCACCAGTACTTTGCTACTTCAATGAGGAGTGTAAACTCACATGTGAACTCGCACAAATTCATTTTTCTTCTGAATTTCCCCTCAAGGGATCAATACAGGCTTATTTTTTTATATATTAATGGGTGTTTTTTTATATATATGTTATTGGGGATATCCTTTTTGTCTTTAAATTATAGAAACATATTACTTTATGCTTTTCTATAATATTTAAAAGAATGAGCCCATTTCATGCTCTGCTTGGATGATCCCCTGATTTTCTTTGTCTTATTATTAGATTTTTTTGTGCTTATTTGTTTGTTTTTGTCACATTTGTATCGTCTGATTATCTTTTTGTTTCTGTGTGTTTTTGTGAGATATTTTGTCTAATTGTGCTAATATTGTATTATTGTCATGAAAACGAGACGATACATCTCAATGGGTTATTCCTAATAAAGAATTTCAATTTATACCAAAACAAATATGTGGTTTTGGCCGTGTATTGTTTACATTTCAAGCAAATGGTTTATAGTTTGTGGTTTCTGTTGTTGAACTTAAGAGAGATATCTATAATATTCAGTCTATCTTCATTGATATGAACGAGGTGGACAACATATTAGAAACACCACAAGCTACATCCCCCAAATTGTTCATGATAGTATGTATTGCAGGACTTATTCAACTGTATATGTTTTAGCGAGATGTGCCTAATAAACTAGCGACTCGGTGCACATCCCATGTTATGCTCTACTATAATTTAAGATCACAAAAACACACATTTATTAGCATGTAAACAATAATCAGCATAATGTAAACCATAGTGTACATTCTTGATATCATAGGATTGTATGAGACTGCATTACCTTTAGCGAGGTGTACCTAAAACATGGCAACTTAGTCCATGTTTAGATGATGATGAAATCTATAATGTCAGCCAGTAGAGTAAATGTCGTTATCTTATGTGTCATCACACTGAAGCCTCCCAACATCATCACCTCCTACTTGCCCTCGGTGTGACACTGAGAGGCCACTTTACTTTTACACTCAGGCTGTACTGTTTGCTTGTGTGTGTACGTGTGTGTGTGTGTGTGTGTGTGTGTGTTTTCTACCAGGCCGAAGGTGTAACCGAAGGCCAGCACACTCTTCTCTCCAGATCGTGTTCTTCATTGTTTCCTCCTCAAGAAACACAAATAACTCAATTTGTTTGCGACTTACGTTTTTAAGGCATCCCGCTTGTCAACTGATATTCATGGAATTTCGGCGAGGGGTTTCACAGTGAGCCTGAGCAGAGACGCAGGGAGGCTGACAGCGCTAATGGCTATAAAGATAAGTGGAAGAATGTTGACGCTTGAGAAAGCCACAGGCAATGGAAGAGGATGAAAGAGAGAGTTCACCACTTAGACCGCTCCCTCACAATGGGGGGGGGACACAACTAGTATTTATCAGCTCTCACACTTCAAATTACTCCCCTTTTAAATGCTGCTTACAACAGTGAATACAATAAGCTGACTCATACAATCCCACAAACCAGAACTGTGTTTGCGGCCATTATATCATAATATGTCTCTAAATGTTTTTGGCCACTTGCTTACCGTTTGAATGTGGTTTCGCAACAATATGGCTTCGGCTTAAATTAGAGAAGATTGTTGCCTGTTGAGAAATGACATGTTGAGATTGTTGCTGCCTGTTTGCTCCACTCTTCCTCTGTCTTTTTCTGCCCTCATCTCTCTCTCTCTCTCTCTCTCTCTCTCTCTCTCTCTTTCCCTCCATCTGCTTCTCTCTGAGGTGCGGCCAAAGTAAACACCATGTTCAGCACTCTCAATCACAGGATCTCTCAGAGGAAGAGGGGGCAGTGCCCTGGCACAGTGCTGGTGGCCAGGCCTGGGGAGTGTGAGAGGAAGTAGGCCACTGCTTCAGAAATGTTCTATCATTCCAGCACCAACAGGGAATTCACATCTATCAGAGCATGTGCTCGCACACTCAAGTGCTTCTACTTGACATAAATATTTGCATGACATGGGCTGACATGGGAGATCCTATCATAAGTCATACAAACTCATCATAGCATTACAAGCAGCACTCGCGGTGACCACCAAGACAGACAGTGGCTAAGTAGAGAATAATGGCTGACTTCTGGGCCGGCAGCAGCTACAGTTACAGAGACATGGGATCATTCTGTCATCAGGTTTTTAAACAAAATGTCATCCCAGCTATTACATTGTCATTTTTAGCTGCTCTGTCACAGCCCTGCAAAAAGTCCAGTGACAGATCGTTCTCCTGCTGAACGCTCTCGGCGGTTATGTGCCTGTGCTTTTTCCCACGTACTTCAACCTTTGCCTGACTGCAGCACACATCACTCTCAATTGTGCTTTGTGTAGCAACACGAGGAAGAGCCTCTCTGTTATTTTTGGTGTATGGATGTGTCCGTGAGGTGTTTCGTGTTTCACGACAGGCCTATTCATTTTCACTTTTGTCCATCATCACCTACTGTATTTGAGAGGAAGCCCCAGCTTTCATGCAGCACAGGGGCCAGTTTGCGTCCATGTGAGCATTTCCTTCATTTAGTACAAAACAATACATGCTTTGTGACAATACCTCTGACTTTTCTTTTTCATTCAGCCCGCTCCTCTGATTCAAAGCTTTTGTTACAGATAGCTTTGGCTGGGAACCAACACAGTTTGCCAAGCAGGTTATCCTGCTGTGCTCTTAAGCATAAATCTAGTGCTAAATAGTAGCTCCATGACATGCAGACAAGTTGGTCTAAGTAGCCTGAATAAAAAAAACCACTTATAGGGATGTTGGATTGGTGTTTGGTTAACCATAAGGGAGTAAATGATGAGCCAAACAGGTTGAAAATGTTTCTAACATGCATGTAAATCTGAAATGTGTCTCAATCTCAGTGTGAGCCTCTTAACTGTTCCTGTCACATGTAGTGAAGAATTATTTCACCATCTAGAGTCACATCTAAAGACTGCGAGAACGTAAATGTCAGATACAGGATTACAGGACCATTAGACCTCATAAAGTAATAGATGTCAGTGTGGTCAGAGCAGACGACTGTGATCAAGATAAAGATTATTTGCATGCATTCATGCTGTGACTCTGTAGAGAATGATCACTGTCATCCCGAAACAATGGAGCTGATTTATGAAATATGACAATACTGAGACATTCATGATTATTGATTGGTATTGTTAGCAGCTTTAAAAGAGCCATATGTCTTCATCTTCAGCAATGACACACGTATAACAAATAAGTTTACCATACTGTGTGAAACCCAATGGCAACATTTTAGGGACGTGATACACATCACAGGGTTACTTCATTACATCTCGTGTCATTATAGTGAGATTCTTGCATGAATTAGCGAAATAAATGAATACAAACCTTTTTCTTGACAAGCACATCCATAAAAAAAAAACACACGACGGGAAAGTTTGTTATTGAAATACAAATGAGTTCCTCATTAGACAGGTGTGCGCCTATTGTACTGTAATAAATACAATATCATAATACACTCATAACCTTTACAGCTTGGGAAGAGAAATACAGTATGTGGTTGCAGGTCCCATGCATCTTAGTCAGGCGTGATTCCTCTTTGAAATGTGTTTATGAAAATAATCTATTCTCTATTTGTTTTGAATTGTCACAGACAGGAGGATGTTGCCTCCTCTCAAGGTTAGCGAAGTTGCTCAGATGAATGGTTGTTTGAGACTGTGCTCGTATGTCAATGTTTACCCCATTAGTGACAGCTCCGAGGCAGAAGGCCACTTAATATTGTCTGTGTAGCCCCGACTGTCCCCGCACGCCAGTTCAAAAGTTCAGCCACTTCCTCAAGGGTCTCATCACATTCTCGCCACATCTTGATTTTCAAAGCTACACGGAGAGACTCGACCTGTCAGGAGAGATACCACAAAAAAACCAAGATGGAACACAGGGTTGGAGCCAGGGCCCGTCAGGCCAGCAAAGCTGCCTCCTGGCTCTCTGGTTAGGGGGCCTGGAGCTCATATTAAAGGCTGTGTAGTGGTTCAGGACGCGGCTGCCTGCATCAAGCTAGAGGAGGAATTGATTGTTCTGGAAACTGATGAAGCTCGGGCACAATTAGATTGCAAGGCAGTGCTGTGAGGTGAGAGAGCACCCTGCCTGCCTCGCTGTTGATTGATGGTAAAATAATAACCGCTGCGTATTAACTATAGAGTTCACCACCAGGTTAAGGTGGGCCAAAAATTGCTGCTCTTATTAGATTCCGATATGACTTGCGATGTTAAAAAGATTATTTTCATTGTGGCAGTGGACAGTCATTTTGCATGTTGCTGTCAAACGTCTCCGTGAGGGTTTTGAGTCAGGAGGGCATTGGGTCAGGAGTCACACCAGGACATTAGCGAACGTTATTCTGACATTCCTGCCTACAAAAACAGATGTGAAGCTTATTCAAATACGATCACTCACGCTGAAGGTCACATAGGGTCCCTTTATGTTTCACTGTTTCCTTATATCTCCCGCACTGCATCAATGTCCGCTCAAAATGTAGCTCCTAAAAAGCTCGGGGAGCATCAGTTCATCATATTACTACACTTCAAGATGAATATCCTCTTTCATACACATGTCATGAAGCCAAACCACTGAGTGCACAACCACATTATAATATATGAGTAAATGTGCTGCTCATGGACAGGGGTAGTTTCTCTGAGCAATCTTTCCACAGTTTAGATAAGGATTAGGGAGGCCAAATAGTCAAACAGCAAATGTATTATTTTTTTCTAGAACAGTGTTTCCTCAATGTGTGGTTACAAAACAATTTCCCTCCCTGCTCAAAGTGTGTAATCCTGCTGGTCATTTGTTAGCTAGTGCATCTCCCATGTGGAGGCGAGGCCGCTGGCAAAGTGTTGGGGTATACAGGAGGTGAACACTTATAGGAGCATATCAGAGCTCTGGGATTCACGCTCATTTATCTCCATTTCTCGCACACGGTGTCTAGTAATAAAGGCTCAAGTGAAAATGGTGTTTATCATTGGAATGACAACATCTCCCAGATGCTGCGAGAAGAAATCGAGAGAATAGATAACGCATTACAATAACAAGTCCTTACTCTGTGGAGAATCCAATTAGGGGAGCCTTACATCATGATAATCTAGCGGAGGTGGACTGGTTCATTTAGACCGGAGGATAACAGAGCAGAGGGAGGTCTGGTCCTGGGGATCAGGGTTAGTTGCAGTTAGACCTGCTGCATACATCAGCAGCCATCTAGTGTGGGGAGCTTTACCCCCTAGTGGTTCAGAAGAGGAACACACACCTGAGCTGCTTTTAATACATATTATGGAAAATGTGTTCCAACGCTGATTACTGCAATAGAGAGAAAACACCCGCACATACCTGGAAGCATCTTAGTGGGTTTCTTTTTGACAAATACAGTTGCGTTAATTTACATCTGAACAATATGAATTGTGGATTACTGCAACAATCAGCCGGGAAGTTTTTCTATGCTTTTCCGTGCAGATGTTCATATGTGGATATGCCAGGAAGGGCTGTGATAGCGGGATATATTGTTGTGTTGTTGTGGAGTGGGTGCACCGCTGGGCCTGTCTGTTCTGGTGTGCTGGTTTCCTGCTGCTCAGCATTTCGCAGGGCCTCGGGGGGACACAGGGGGGACATATGACTGGGCCGTGCAAAGCTGAGCTAGTCACTCCTATCGTTCCGCAACAGATACATCTCTTTTGGCGTCCTTCTGTCTCCGCATTGTCAGCCCACTCCTCAGCACGGCTGCAGACATGGCGACGAGCCCTGATGTTCCTCTTCCTGTGAGAGCAGCTCTGGATCCCTCACATTTCATAGCTGGTGACTGCAGAGCAGGTGCACATGTTGCCACAAGGGCAAAATGGACATTTTTGCACTCCTTTCTTAGCAAAGCTCTGTGCTGACATAACAATTTACCACCCACAAGCACATACTATGTTTGGCTCACTCTTTAACATTTACATGACCACGCAGTGATTTATTGGTGCTGTGATAATTCCTCGTACGAGGATGCAAGGTATGCTCTAACATGTAAAAGATGGATAACACAAATGCTGACATGTTCGATTTCTGGCTCTTTGAAGAATTAACAATATGTTGTTTTGTTTTTTTACAATCGCACTTGCACACAAAGAACAAACAAGATAACATGTTTCATGTATGTTTTACACAGAAGATATGTTCAAGAAAAATGTGAGCAGATTTAATTTACTAATGCTTTTTAGTATTTCAACATGTTCTCAAGCTATAAACATTAAAGCCATCTGATAATCCAGTCAATCCAGGTGAAATAAATTTCATTTAATTCATTGAAATATGCACATTACAGCCTAAAGAAATCCAAAAACGTATATATTTTTAAAAACTATTTAAAATGATATAAAGTAAATATAGTAAAAATTGAGGAAATTGCATTCCTAAGCTAAATATATTAGATACAAAGCATACACATTATCGCTGCATTCATTTGTATTTGTACATTTTGTTTATTTACAACAGTTATGTGCAGAAATAGTGAGTCTCATGGTGCAACATTTTAGGCTTTATTGAAGTCGTTTTATGAATCACTTATTGTTAACAGTTATGCTGAAGTTGAGATAGTTATTTACAATTAACGTTGTAGACATTATCCAATTGGGGTAATTACATTTATATAATGTGTACTACATACACTATGACATACTTATCCCAGCTTCTGTATGAAGCGTACTAAATAAACTGCACTAAATGACATTCTGGCTCATCTGAGCAGCCTGTGGTGACTGTCTTCTCTCTGTGCCGCAGGCAAAGCTGTGCATTGTTTGTGATGAGCATGAATGCTGACCTTTGACCCCTTCTGTGGCCTCTGCAACCCCCCTGAAAGTTCACAGGAGGGTCAGAGAGTCCTTGTGCCTCTGTAGACTCTGTGTTGATGGAAGCTCCACCCCCCCCCCCCCCCATCTCGTCCACCCCCCTCGGTAAATCTGTCTGTCTGTTTCAGTAAGACACACAAACACAAACCAAACAAACAAAACGTGGTCACGATGTGTGCATGAGGTTCAGAAAATATTTCAGCTCTGACAGTGTTTTCTCGTTTGTTTATTTCAGGGACACTGTGGCAGAAATATTGGGTCAACACTTAAAAAAACATACATTATGCATATATTCCATCAGCTAATATCAATTTGAATAAATTACGATATTAATTTATCTATATAACATATTGTCAAATGAATTAAATCCTGAATTTATCTACATAGATTTAAAAAATGTGTCCCTTTGTGTTTTCACACAGTGATCAATGATGTCTACTTGTAGTGAGCGTCACGGTGCGGCGTTCAGCTGCTGGGTTAGATTCATGCATTTTTCTATGTTCTGTGGCTTCAAGCACGACCACTGGCAAATGGCGTTGATGCTCATCACATGAGATATCACATGCTGCTAGGCAGAACATCTACCATGTCCTGTACGTGAGATATGCTGCTGTAACATGGAGATCATTTTCGTTTGGGGAAGCCATTAATACTGAACATCTCACAGTCCCACTGATTTCCGTATGTAAATTATTTTCCGTGAGCCCAGAGCATGGCGGAGTGCTCTGGGTTTGCTGTGATAGGTTGTTTGGGGATCAGATTAGGCCCCGTGTCATTTTATGCTAGAGATGATAATAATGGCTGCCACTGCCGGGATGACTGTTGACATCATTACTCATGTGTTCTGCCACACGCATCAATCTTCACATGCTGTACAGACGTTCCTGAGGTGAATGAATTTTTCACTTTGGAGTTCAGAGCGGGGTCACGCAGACACAAACCCTTACACACGAGAGGAGCACAGCAGGTAAAGCAAAAGACTTACACCAACCATTTTTCTCTCCTTTCTTTTTTTCCCTCCACAGTATCATATTACCTGGGCTTTGTTATATTTTTTCCACTCAGCAGACTGATATGTTACTGAACATGATCTGGAGGGATGTTTCTGATCCAGATCCAGATGTATGACGCTATTAAGTTCAATGGCATGCTGGGCAGCAGATGCATACAAATTGACAGCTGGTTTGAAGTTTTGCTATAGTCCAACGCTAAATTTGATCCAGAGCCCTTCATGATCGCATGTGTGCGTCCTTTCATAAGATCACAGAAGTGCTTCTTTATCCAAGAGTGATACAGTGGTAGTACAATCTGCAACCCTGCTGTGTTAACGCCATGCTATACCCACTGGACTTTACTGGATAACCAGAGCTAATCCCCAATGAAAGATCAGGCCTCCACATGGCTGCAGATTTATAAGATCTTTTTTCTCCCTTTGGGATCTCTGGTTTCTAGGAAGACTATACAGATGTAGATGTGAAGGTGTATCATGTTTTAACAGAGGTGTTCTCCACTGACAGGTGGAGTGAAGGTGTAAGAAAGGTAGGATTTACCCTCCTAAACTGTGTGCTGTCATCTTTACAAAGTATGTTCAGGGGGTGTGAAAAGGATCATTAGTTGTGTGGCAGTGGAAGCAGCCGCGTTGTCAGCTACCTGCTATTTACTTCCCCTCATTACTGTACGCTGGCTGGCGCTGGTGGGAGTGTCAACATCATTAACATGACTGTCATTAGTCCTGTCCCACACTGCATGGAGAAGTTAGTCCTGGGGAGAAAAATGAAGCGTCTTTCATCACCAACCTCTCTGCTGCTGCAGCTACTGCGCTGTGAACGCCTCCCCTCAGTTGGACTTGATAGAGAATAGGCAGCCTGAGCACAGAATTGAATTGAAATAACTCCTTGAATCATCAACGCAGTTCATACAGTTTATGAGGGACACATTTATCATCTAGAATAATGTACAAGAATAGTAGAAAAAAGTACTACGGTAATATGATGCAACTCACACACTTTACTGAGTATAAAAGTTTATGCATGTGAAACTGCTGAGACGATGGCACCGATCATTTCTGTACATTCACAGTTGCTACAGACGTGCGGCTGTCCAACACATGCAGTAAAACAGGCTCCAGAGTAACAGTAAAGGCTCCTGATTTTGAATGAAACCTTACATGAGAACATGGATTCATCTGTTGATACTTGCATGAAAACGATAAAAGAAAACAATAAAATCTTGGATCATGAACTATGAAAATACACTCTGGATTACACCTCTCTTGTTGTATTTACCCGCAGCAAATTGGCACCTACAGCAGGATTAAAACAAACAAGCTCCCTCACACCTTGTCATCTGCCTGACTTGGCTGGATGTTATTGTAGCCAACTTCAAGGCCTCAGCAGCAGCTGCAATCACTTATGGCAGTCTGCCTCAGTGCTCAGCCCCTCCGTGCCCCCAACTAGTTTCCCATCAGCCTTGAGGGGGTAGAGCTCCTCGCACTCAGTTTCAACCCTCCTGCTCTCTGTCTTGCCTCGCTGAGACCTCCTCGACCTCCGCAGAGGTGACTGGAGAAGTGGAACAACCGAGAGCGTAGCAGTGCAGAACATGTCCCCATGCAAACTGATTGTGAGTGGATCCACATACTGTATTCCACATATCTTTTGTACGGGGCTCGAGTTCAAAGTGGGCCGGGCTTTCGGAGGAACAGTGTCGTCCAATGGCAGCACGGGGATCGCTGTGTGGCTCGTCTGATTTACGGTACATCATTAAGTCAGCGCATTCCTTCTCCCTGTGGCCCAGGTGGCTGTGGGGCCTGAGGCCCAGACTCACAGGGGCAGAGCGGGGCTCTCTGTGGAGCACAGCACAGCAAAGGGGAGCAGCACATAACACAGAGGAGCAGCTGCAGACCAGTTGATCCTGCTCCGATACCACCGCCACGGCACATCCCTTCATGACAGGAAGCACTTAATACAATACATCTCAGCACCTTCTGTGTCTATGAAGGATACATGTCGTCTTATTTATAGGTCCACAATCCTGTCTTCATTCAACTTCAAGTGCGCTACGACTGCGACAAAGATTAAGAACTGAAAAGCAAGAAGGCGCGCTGACCTGTGACCTGTGACCAGCAGCTTGTGTTACAAACAGGCTGTCATATATAATTTAAAACGAAAAGAGATTATTCTTCCCCCGAAAAATGAACCATCAGGCGAGTTTGATGTAAAGGTCTCATGGAGGAAATCCATTGGCTTGTTCCTGTAACAAGCGTTCATTATATTGAGGATTTATGTGTTATATATTACATGTTGTAATTAGTAATTTACACCCTTATGAATGAATGATCTGCCAAACATAGTCTTTTTTCATCTCCAATATCTCAGCAGTCTCAAACAACTGATGGTGGCTTGAGTCTTGAGAGATTTTTGGAGCTGCTTTGCCCTCTAGTGGTAACTCACTGTGTCAGGGTCCACACAGACATGAATCCCCCTCCTCCTCCAACACACCAGCAGGCAGCCAGTGCGTGAACCACAGCCTACAGTTAAACTCTTTAAACACAGTAATAAGATGACCTGTCAATCTGATCAGGATTTCACATCAACAGCTTTGTAATTTTTTGCAGACTGACAGTAAAATAAATTAGCTGTTAGAGATTTCAGCACTTTATGAAACTTTACAAGCAGACTTTAATATTTACAAGGCTACTAAAAACTCTGGCAGTCCTTTCAGCTCTGACCTACGCATTAGTGACACACTGTGGTTTATGGTGGGGGAAAGAGGCAGCTTACAGAAAAACGGGCCGTAGCGTGCAACTGTTTGATTTGTCAGTTTTATGGTTTGTTTTAAAACTTCAATATACATGTGTAAGTGAAGAAGAAACTTCACAGCAGACAGTACTCCAGAGTCAAACAGCCCCTCCTGTAATGTTTATATGCAGCGATCGATTTGTTTTTATGTGTTTGTCTGTGTGTGTGTGTGTGTGTGTGTGTGTGTGTGTGTGTGTGTGTGTGTGTGTGTGTGTGTGTGTGTGTGGTTAAGAGAGAGATACTTTATTCACTATCAAGGATAAGTTAATTTAGCCGGGGAAGACATTGTGTTCATTTCAGCTTTTGGCTGCAGCTCTGGGAAATAGAAAGAGTGTGGTGATGAGGTACTTCCTGCACGCTGTTCATCTGTGTGTGTGTGTGTGTGTGTGTGTGTGTGTGTGTGTGTGTGTGTGTGTGTGTGTGTGTGTGTGGAGCCCTGCAGAAATTGGCGTTGGTGTCGGTGAAAAGCTCCTCAGCCTCTTCGCTGACAGTGCTAACGTGAGACAGACAGTATGCCATTTACTGTGTGTCTGACTCAGATGTCTTGACTTCCAGATCTGGCTTATCTCTCTGGCACAGCATTGGTCACTTCACACCAAGCCGCACATTTGCATGGGATCAGTGAGACAGAAGCGGGCCAGACTGCAGAGTTTTATAATGATGTGGGTGCGTTGCATTGAAACATAACCCTAAAGTAAGCTACTGACATTCATTTTCTACTCGAGGCTTTGAAGCCAAATTGAAAAGTCTGCTAAAAGCTAACCACTGACTGCCTTTTATTGCTTTTTCTTCTATATAAATATCCTTGCTTTTAATTTGTCTTCACACTTGTTGCAGACACGGTGGGTTTGTGTAACTTTGTTTTATGTGTCATGTATTTCTAGTTTGTTTCTTCCTGTTCTGTCACTGTGTGTGTGTGTGTGTGTGTGAGTGTGTGAGTGTGTGTGTGTGTGTGTGTGTGTGTGTGTGTGTGTGTGTGTGTGTGTGTGTGTGTGTGTGTGTGTGTGTGAACAGCACAGAGACTTCATATGAAAATGAGTTTTAAGCAATACATCGAATGGTAACATTTATGTTTAATATTGTATATGGTCCCTCACAAATAAAAACAAATGAATAAGTATGTATATTAATTTTACAATTCAGGCATGGGGAAATGACACACATATTCACTTGTGTTTTGCAGCATGAGACTGAACTGTTTTTAACTCAATTCATAATATTTACCCTTAATTACCAAATATATCATAATATTACATTAAACCTAAAATACATAATTTTCCATAAGGTTCCTGCAGACCTCTTACTTAGTCAACAACAATTCAACCACATATTACTTATAATAAAATACTGTTATTTATAAATCCCACAAAATATTTGGTAGATGCCAAAACAAAAATTCATAACAGTCAATGTGGCCTAATATATTCTATGTTTATAAACACAAACATGTTAGCAGAGTATTCACAGATCGCAGTTAAACATGCACAGTGTGCAGCAGATCACTCTTTGGTTGTCAAGCTCATGACCTCTAAACTGATCCTCCTGCTCTGCTTCTGGAATATCTGAGCGACCACTTGGGGAAGCAATTACAATCCTCGTTATCAGATGCTTGAAGCAGACCTTCATTTTCTTCGTTACTTACTGTGAACAAACTTCTTCCTCCTGTGTGTGTGTGTGTGTGTGTGTGTGTGTGTGTGTGTGTGTGTGTGTGTGTGTGTGTGTGTGTGTGTGTGTGTGTGTGTGTGTGTGTGTGCATTCATCAGTGACACAAAATGAGGTTAAACAAGAAAATACATTTCTTGCTATTACATGCATACCATGAATAAAAACACAATTATTGAATAAAATGAATAAATTAGACGTGGTGTGATATGGTTCCAGGTCTCTGAAGATCCAAGGTCTGTGTGTCTTTTGTGGACACGAATGATAAAGCTCAAGCCACTTCACAAGTCTGAAATGAACAACCGTTAAAACTACCCGCAAGAAAGATATCTTGTAATACAGGTAACACCGACACACAAGCCTGTTTGCTGACACAGTAAGGCTACACCCGTCACACAAAATAAATGTTCTGCCCGATAGGAAAGCAATTTTGCAATGCATCACTTTAAGTGAGTGGACCTCTGAGCCGCAAACAGTGTCTCTTAACCTTTCCTTAATTTGTCTTGTCTTGTTATGAGCTCTCAGGAACAACTCTGTCCTTTCACTAGCAGGATGTGAGTGCTCTGGCTCGCACAGAGCCGATCACATCGGGCTTGCTTCAATGTGATAGGATAGAAATTCAGATTTTGTTGTGTGGCTCCCTGCTAGAGTCGATGCAGCTGTTTCCTCTCTCGTTTTGGTCTTTGAAGAAGCACGCACAGAAATACTGCATCGCAACATTAACCCGACACTCCGGCCTGTGTGCTTCTTCCTGTTTGAGAGGGCCATCATTAGTGTTTTCAAATGAGAGGTTAATAAACAATAAGTTACTACAACTTTCCCTGCACACTTCATTTACTGCCGCCACCTTTCTGCAGCACGCAAACATCAAACACTTCATTTCAACACAGAGCTGATAAGGAAATGTTATCTCAGTGTGAAGGAGGCAGTGACCTCCCCTCTGGCTTTATAAGAGGTTGGGTGAAAATATTTGCAGCATTGTCCGGCATTACCGTGCTCCTCAGAGCTAAGTATAACAATTAATAGCTGTAGTAAACGAGCACATGGAGAGCGCTGTGTGGTTTTAATTTAGCATGTGTTGAGAGCGGGATCACAACACATGATTTGGTTTCATCTCAGTGTTAAAAAAAAAGAAGAGCTTTGTCTCAGGAGTGCAGCTTTCCCACTTGTATAGGACATCATCACTCTTGTTCACCAACCTGACACATATTTTGATAGGATTGTCACCACAAGAAGGGCATTTTAAACCAGCGAGGCTCCCAGTGCAGGAAGCCTCCTTTCATTGTGCATAATGTCACCTTGAAAACACGGTGGTCCTCAGTAGAGCCGACCCAGAGCCTACACTGAGACTCTGAACAATGCCTACCAGGATACGTTATAGGCCCAGAGAATAACATGTTAATAATGATATGAAGTGATCACAAAGTTCATGTCAAAAAGATCTCAAGCCATCTAGTCTGGAACGCACGCAACATGTTTCAGATTGGCAAGTTTAATTTTTAGGACTTGTTTATGTTGTGTTTATTCCCTCTCATTCCCTGGACACTTTGGTAACTCCAACCCTTCATTAAGGCTTATTACGCACACTACTCACTCAACATCTGGCCTGGGGCTCCCAGAATGGCTCATTTGCCGTGCTTTTTATTGCAGTCATATAGTTGGAGTTGTAAATGAATGTGTGGCTGTGTATTGTTTTCTGTTGTGGGGAGCTCACAGTATTCTCACCAGCGACGTGGAGTAAAGTTACAGTTCCACATCCTCCAACTTATTTGTGGGGGGGGGGGGGGGGGTAGAAAAGCTTTTTTTAAAGAAAAAAACCCAACAAGTGTCATGTTTGAATTATAGCTTTATTAGAAAATGCCATAAGCAGCGACAATTTAGACTTTAGTGGAACTTGGTTGTTCAATTTAGTCTGTGGCCTGTGATTGGACAAATGTCAGTTGAGTAAGTGGCACGTAGTGGAGGGATTGGCAGCTCTATAACTCCCTCAGACAGGTTTGTCATCTGTGTCAATGACCCACCAGGGAACCGGCCCTAATATCAAACCCAATGCTGATGGATGACCACAGTTCCAGCTGTTAAGGCACTGTCACAAACAGGTTCCTCCATAGCCTGTCACTGTGTGTGTGTGTGTGTGTGTGTGTGTGTGTGTGTGTGTGTGTGTGTGTGTGTGTGTGTGTGTGTGTGTGTGTGTGTGTGTGTGTGTGGGATGTAAAGCCTCGGTCAACCTTGATTTTCCCAGTCTGTGACCACAAGAGCCACCGCTGTGATCATCATCTCAAAGGTTTTGTTTCGTAATTTATTTTGTATTTTTTATTATTTCCTTCATCTATCAACTCTTTCTTTTAAAACAGCACTTCCACAACAACCTCCCGTTGTTTCCATGTATTTTTCTATGTATTTGTAATAATTTGTGAGGTTGAGGATGTTTGCCAGACAAGGGAGTCAGAACTAGAAATCTCATCAGGAAATGTTGCACCTAAATAAATCAAGTGTGTATTACTCATTTGTTTTATTTAGCTGGATACATCCATGTTTCATTCCTAAATGTACATTTTGAACCGAGGCAGAGCATGTGACAGAAAAATCGATGCATGTGACAAAAGACTTGTACTTAATTCTCAAACTGGTTTGGTAATGTTCATAAAAATTCAATAATACTGTTTTTTAGAAATTGTATTTGTGTAAAACAAAGCCCATTTATAAATCATGTCTTTGAGTTTGAGGAATTAAAAGGTTTTAATAAAGTGTATCTATCTAAAAACACATAAATATCACATGAATACCTCACACAGAGGGACGTAAGGTTGAAATGAATGCTGAAGGTGAGGGAAGGTGCTTAACACTGGCACCTCTCTCTACAGTACACGCTCTCATTGTTTCATTGTTCTGCCTCGCTTCTTTCACAAACGTGGTTCATAGTGGCTCAAGTGTAAACTACAGTACATCGCAGGAAGGAAGAGGGACCTGGTGGTGGGGGTGGGGAGCAGGATCCTAGACCATAAAACCTGGCTGCCGCCCTCCTGCATTGTTCACCACCACCACCATTCCAGCCCAGTTTCACTGTGTTCTCCCTGTGCTGTGTGCATCCTGTCCTTTAAGAGGCAGTAAATGTTGTTGTTGTTCATCAGACAAACATGAATCCCGACCGAATACTCGTCTGCCTTTGTTCTTACCATGCATGAAGACTCTTGAAGACAGGAAGAAGGTTGTGCTAAAGAAGCTAATGAATAACTCAGTTATGTTTGACACAGGCCTCATGTGGGTTAAATCACACACATATCAGGTTGCATGCAGCATGCATTACTCTATATAGAGAGCACAATAAATACATAAATACAATTCCATTCTTTCCTTTGAATGGTAACACATCCAAATCTCCTCTTATAGCACCACCTTGTGGGGGACTGAGTTGCCTTACATCTTTAAAAGCATTGACTGCTGCAGTGTTAAAACAGACATGGAAATCATTTTTTTAAAATACAGAATTCTCAAAAAAAAGAAGTGTTTTTACTCAATATTTAACATGTATAACAGTACATTTTAATTCACATAATACAAATACAAATGTACGTATAGCAAACAGAAAATCTGATCACATAGTAGTGCAAATGCACCATCACTTCACATTAAACTGTAAAAACTGTTTTATACTTTCGATCATACATGATTTCCCTGTTCTTACGCATGTCGTGAAACATTCAACAGCAGGACAGCACAACTTTTGTGGAATGCAGATGCTTCTCTCTCTCTACTTGTGTGATTTAAGGCTGTCAAGGAAGCCAAGCAGAAGACTCCAGACAGGAGGCTGGACATGACAATGAAGCTGAAGGCCTGCAGAAACGGCTCCCCCTGCTGGCCGGGCACAGAGGGATCTGAAAGCACTGCAAGACAACCAGAGGAAGGAATGTGGTCACTGAAAGTACCCATCTAGTTCTTTGTGTGTTTCTATTCTGCGTGGAAAGATGGAATTGTCAGTTCTCATTAGGAGATTGAAGAAAGCAAAAAGGTCCAACAGAAAAGGGATGTAAACTGCTGGACATAAAGCATTTTTTATTTTAAGACATTTTGGGTCAGTTATGAATAGCAGTTTACATTGATGTCTTCACATATGATTTCCAGTTCTTCCCACAAACACACTTGTTTATTCGCAGTTCATCTGATGACCACACGGCCACTTGTTCTCCCATCACTCCTACCTCTTCTCGACGAGACCAGAACTGTAAACACGGGGCAGAAAACACCTCTCTGATCTCAGCTGCATATAGAAAGCTGGAGGCACGGGAAACATTTTTTTGCAAACCGCTCGACACTCCGCACTAAATGCAGCCTTTCTCTGAGATCAGAAGGACTGATGAAGCCTGTCATAATCATTTCTATGCTACATTAACAGAAGCAACACTGTAGTTTGCCTTGGCGCGGGCAAGTGTTGCTCCACGGCCTCAAGCATTTATAGACTCCAACCTCCACTCCTGCTGAAGTGAAGGGTCAATGTCTGACTGAGTTTAAGAAGCTTTACATCAGGAGCACTTAGAGCCACTTTTAAAAACTCTCTGTGTGTTTTTGCTCGGTGGAAAATATGCATAGTAAGTCCAATTCTAAAAGTCACATCAAACCCAGTGCATATGCCTGAAAGCCAACATCTAAGGATATTTATTGCACTCTATATTTTGTATCCAAGATGTTTTGTTAGTTTGGATAACTACACTTTGTAGTCCTTTATCAGACCAGAGAGCTCCTGGGAAACACCGCACAGTGTCCAGGCACATGGTCTGTGTTTTCAAAATCAATTTCTGTCTCACAGTTGGTTGCAGTGCCACTGAAGTCATCAGGGTCACGCACCTCCATCCATAGTCGTTTGCCAGTCGCTTCCAGCTGAAAAATGGAGCTTTCTGGACTAGAGGGGTATATGAACAGAGATAGCTTGACACAACCATTTGTTTGGCTCAGGTGAATACAGCCAGACAGCAACACAGTCCCTGCTCTGCGGCGGGGCTTGCACTGTGGCCAGATCCCAGCGGACACTCATTCCTCAGAGACGCTCCGAAAGCTCAGCTCAGCTACACTGCTACTGTACTACATGGGAGAAGACACAGCTGGTATTTACTGTATGTGCTTTACTTTGATAGTCAAGAGTTTAGTTGAGAATGTATTAGAATCAAAAGAAGTGACTGCAAAAAGCAAATATGTCACAAAATAATAAAATATAATAAAACAATCGCTCAATGTTTCCTCATGCTACTGTACGTGTCAAAATCCAGTGAGAGAAGAAGTCTTCAGATGCTTTACTTGAATAAAAGTGGCAAAAGAACTGTGTAAAAATACTCCATTACGACGTTTTCAAATTTCACTTCAGCAAAATGTATTTGAGTATCAAAAGTAAAAGAACTCATAATGCAGCTGGATTGTCCATGTTATTGTTGTATTATACAGTATTTCTGGATTATTTGACCAACGCATTAACATGTAAAAAGCCTTTTAATGTTGTAGTTGGGCAAATGTATATATTAGATTAGTTTAATCTGTTACGATGCATCATATCAAGTTGATTGTGTTTTGTTTTTAAAATCTTACTATACAAAGTATACTATTGTCAAATAAATGTGGTGGAATAAAAAGTACAATATTTGCCTCTGTAATGTTGTTTAGTAGATGTAAGAAGTAGCTTCCAATAGAAGTAGTCAAGACCAAGTACTTCATCATTTTACTTAGTTACTTTCCTCAAATAAATCTGTCTTATTTTACAGAAACACAATACAACCAATACAAACCATTACTGCACATAAACACACAAGTACTGAGTTTTTAATCACATTAAGTTTGTCTCAATAGCATCTCACTACACTGTATTTGTGTCTCCTCCATCTCTATTATTACATTCTCCTAAATATAAAAGGTTCTGCTGTAACAGTGGAAAAAAAGTATATTTGTAATCAGAGACAAAAATACAACGGTAATAAATATAATCAGTTGTATAAAAAAACCAGAAGCCAGACCCTGTTGACAGATGATCTTGCACACATTAATGTCTCTGCTCATTATTAACTGTGTCCTGTGATTTCATACAAAGAGTTCAGCTGTAACTCTTGTGTCGACTGACACAACTTCTCAGACTGCTGTAATATTAATGGCTGCGTACAGGTACGGACAGAAACAGCCCGGCACCTTGAGTGTAATGAATTTGAATCTGTGGCTGATTCAGTATTAGTCTGGGTTACTGCTCAGCCCTGCAGGAAATGAATTGCCCTTTATTTAACATTACAAATTACAGGTGGCCCACAGTGAGGAGAGCTGTGAGTTTGAAAGGTACGACAAATAGATTTAGAAGGGCAATGATTCCCTCCTAGATTCCTGTTGTGCAAATGCAAGAGATTAAATGACAGAGGATATTAGGAAATAATTTGTGATTCCCAGTGTGATAAAGATAATGCGGTTAGGAGGCAATGAATATGTCCGTTTTTGCCGCAATTAAATCAAATTAAGCATTAGATTACATTACATTGATTTGTTGTATTGCAAATTGTCGTGTTGACGGTGCTAGTGGAAGGCAAATGAGGATATAAGGTTAGCATTGCTGCAGGGGTGTATTTGTTATCCAATGTGCTGGTGTAAGTGCTTCAGTTGTGGACTGAACAACACCCTCATTAGACGTCCTGGACAGCGTGGTAAGGATTAAATCCTGGGTTTACAGTCAGTATTGTCTTCTGCCAATGTTGGAGCTAGCGAGTAATAACCGAGCTAAATGCTGCAAAGTGAAATCCCATTGTCAGCATGGAGGCTGAGTCATGCAGCAGCCACTTTTAACTTTGCTCTCTTAAAGATCATCCTGCCAGAGTTAACCACATCAGTCGAATGTTAGGATCATATTACATCAGAGATAAATCCATCAGGCCCCTTGTGGACAGATTGAGGCAAATGTGTTCAAACCACGCTTTACACCATTCTAGGCTTCTCTCTCCAGCCAGTGACTTGGCCTGTTGAGTAATGAAGTGTTGGAGTTCAGTAATGAGACTGTTTACAGGGCGTGCTTGTTTCACATGAATCAAACCCAGTGTGTGGTTAGATAAATAGCAGCTTGGCCCTGCACGAAGCCAGTCAAACCTTCTTCTCTGCTCAGGAAATGGCAGCCAAATTCCTGTGGAATGAATGAAGAGGAAATCTGCAAGTGGCAGCCTACCACGAGATCGCTCTGAAAGGAGAGGGTGGAAAAGCCGTGGCCCTTCCTCTGGCGTGGACCCGGGCCAGGGCTCACTAGGTGAGACTGATGGAATAATAATACACATCCTGAGTGTTCTTTTCATTAGCAGCACGGTTTCATGTTTTTCATCATCCTGCTGAGAGAAATGGAGAGACCCTTATTTCTGAGTTGGACAAATTACCCTTTCCCCTCTGGGAGATGCAGCTGCATTCAATATTGTGTGTCTCCATGTGTGTGTGTGTGTGTGTGTGTGTGTGTGTGTGTGTGTGTGTTTCTGTGTGTGTTTCTGTGTGTGTTTCTGTATCAGTGTGTTTCAGTTGGGGGTCGTGGCTGGATGCAGGGATTTCCTATGGAAATAATAATTAACCACAACATGCACACAGGGCCGGCGATAAACACTTGGCCCTCTCGCTAAATATCGTCTTTTTACAAGCAACCAGGTAACTGGATTCATCTCATTTCCTACATGGGATTTAGATGTGAAGCAAACTTCCATTAGGATATAAGCAGTATTAGTATAAAGCCATGACCTCAATCTGTCAGTCGTGTAAACCTATCAGTCCAGGCTGTTTGAGCTGAAGTGACAGCATTGCCGTCCGTATTTAAAACACATTATCGGTGATTCATTTTAGCCCTTAACCAAAGCAATCCCTCCATTAACTCCACCTGCAAACACCTCACATCCCAGGTGACCTATTTTCCCAATTACCGATGCCATTACTCTGCACTTCCCGTCCACACCAGCCGTCACCAGACGTCCAGATTAGAGAAGATTTCATAGAAACTCCTCTGATGGTTGCATTAGTGTACATTTTTCTGCACTCTTATTACAGAGCACAGAGACGAAGAGTTACAGCGCCTCTCAAATGAAACGGGCTTAAGTGATAAATCTCCTGCACTAATGCACGCGCTTAAGAGTTTTTGACTGTAAATAAAGTCATGGGAGACATGCTGTACTTACACGGGAAAGCCTTGAGGAAATGGCTTCCCTCTTGAAAGAACGTATGGGCGTGTGTGTCTGCAGCCAATCAGGATGCAAGTTAAAAATGCCTTTTCTTTTTTTTCGCTCTTGGATCCTTCACCAAGGCCTCATTGCTGTTGTTGTCCTGTTGTTGTCCTGTTGTGTGTTAACGTGACTTAATATTTCAGAAATCTTTACCTAAACCTACTTATATGACATTGATAACCATAACCACCTGTTTAATATGACGTTTACTCTAATTTCTCCACAAAAAAGCTAAATATGATCATCTTTTCGACAATAAAGCTGGCAGAGCAAACAGCCGTGCGAATATTTGTCAGATAACTGAGATGACAGTTCATTCCGGGTCAATATATAGCTTTTCATCATGATCATCAAAACATCATCCATCTCTCTGTGCAAACACTGGTGACACCTTAATTGCCTTTGATAATACATTCATGCTGTCAAAACGAGGTGATAATCAAGTTGTTTCCACAGCAGCTATCGATGTCTGAGCTAAATCAGTGTTCATGCACTGTTAACAAAATGTTACAGTAAGACTCCTCCGAGGAAAATCAGTTTCATCGATCAGTTTCATCAATTCTTTTAACATAAACACATATCACAATTGAAACATTGACTTGTTAGTGCTCTCTGGTGGAAACATGTGATGGTGACTCGGTTTCTAAATGACCTCAAACCACAGTTTGATATTAACTGCAATTTCTAGTTACATATACACAGATACCTATGTATCAGTTTTAAGTTGGTATCGGCTGATATATCAGTCTCACCCTGTGCACACATCAAAACACACACATGTACAACCAATGACAGAAGTCTAAACACAAACATTACTCATTAAATTCATATGTGTGCACTTTTTTAAAGGATAGATTTCACCCTTTTTCAAGTGTGTCTTAAAACAATAGTTAGGTGCACTTAACACCAAAACAGGATTTGCATGCTGTAATCATTCCTTTTGCTCATACTGGACATTTAGAGATCCCTTTCTTCAGTGTTTCCAAATGTTACAGATGGGGGACAACATCAACAGTCATTGTTCTGTGCAAAGCTGCATTTTAAAAGAGTTTTGTGTAAAAATGTTTTAGTACCAAATCCCCTCTTTGCCTTGGTAACCTTCCACTGCAGCTCGAGAAGGAAACACTGGGAAAAGAGGGAATTCTGTAACGTTGTGAGATATCCACCTGATTTGACTGATCAGACTGCTGATGCCTCATGTTCGTTTCAGATCAACATTTACTTTTGCACAAGATGAGGATGTTGTCCCCACTACTTTAGTGTATTGGGAAGTTCTTACGGCCATTATGAACAAGAGGAATGATAAATGCAAGCAAAACCTGCTTCAATGTACTTATGGGCATGTGAGTATTGAGACAGACTTTAGGAAATGTGAACTTATCCAAGAATAAATTTAAATTCAAGAATAGCTCAATTTTAATGAAGTGCATCCATATTAAGTTTTTTAATTAAATTCTCATCATCAGCAGCCTTGACCTGATTGGCTGTCTGATTGTATTTTTTAATTTAATCCGCCTTATTTATAATTATTTTTGCTCTTTTCTGTAGCGTATAGAGTGGATTTATATTAGTTGTAGCCCTACACCTCTACACAGCGACTAAAATATGTTAAACTATGAGCGCAGTAGATACACTGTGTATATCTCTCTAAATGATCAATTATTGTTTTATTTATAAAGATTACAGAATGAACAACTCATAATACAACACATCTAACGCGTGCTGCTGCTCTTCTAAGAGTGTCAAGTTGAATTACACTCGCACTTAAAGATCAACTGGCTGGTGACACGAGCTCCCACTGGAGTGGAAACCACCGTCACTCAGACCATCAAGTGATAATTGGTTTGGAATGGAGCAAAAGTATAAAAGAACAGATTCCAGTGCACCAATGATGGAAACATCCTCGAAGTAAATGTAGCAGTCGACTCCAGCACGCCGCACCATGTGTCATCTGCTCGGGACGTCTGATTACACGAGCAGTGAGTGCCAGCTGAAGCACAGGGCTCCTCTGTAGTGTATTCTTTGCTTTAATGAAGTGCACTGCTGCACTTCTGCTCTGCTCTGTGTGAAAGTTATCCGTCCGACTTGCACTGCATGTATGTGGGAAAGCATCTGAGGCGGCGGCGGCGGCGGCGTCCCGATGGGGTACAGATGGAGCAATTAAAGGCGAGCCACAACAATTGTCTTTTTTGAGGCAGACATATTGGAGAATGAGTAGAAACAATGCATCCCGCTTAGAATATTTTACTGAAGTTCACAGAAAACAATATAACAAGCCACAGGAGGATGGAAAATGTGAGGCTGCAACTGAAATAGCAAGCAAATCTGTGTCGTTCAGGGAATCTATATTTTGCTGTTGAGTGCATCATGAAAGAGAAGCTGTGTGTTTATATGCAGTGTGTGTGCCCACTGTTGGTTTTATTTCAGACTTTAAAACCAATAGATTCTATGATTATACATTGGTAGATGTTTAACCTTTCTTACTCCTCAATGGTTCAACGAAAGCCAAAATCCTACTGGTTTACCCTAATGAGAGGATTTATGCACTGCATGTTGTTATCAGAGATCATTTTGAAGAGCAGACTGTCCTGGCACATTGCCCTCTAATAGGCCGCCTCCTCAGCTCAGTGGGTGAGGGACGACAGCAGGAGGCAGTTGGTGGGAATTGTATTTTCTCTCTCATCATGGGGTCTTCTCCCAGCTCGCTGTGCTCTGGAGGTGTCGGGACGCTGTGCCGAGGTTGATGATATCAGGTTATAATTAATACAGAAATCCAATTCCACCCACTTTGCATCCTGTCTGATTTGATTATTTGTGTGTGGGTTAACATCATATAGCACCATCTTCTCCATATTAAATGTTTGAACCTGTTTACTGTGTGTGCTTCACCCACTAAAAATAGATAAAGGAGGCGGTCTTATATCCTTTGTAAGTCACCTTTTCCAGAGCTTAGTCTATGATTTAAAGCGGCTTTACCTCTTTTTATAAAGCCAATTTCCGCTCACATATGTATTTATAACTCTGTTTTTGAAATAAACACGCTCTCAGTCTGCTAATTGTTGTTACTTTTTACAACAGTGTCAGTTACCTTTCGAATGTTTTTGCACTGGAGGCGTGTTGCTGCAGCAGGAACACAGATGGCTCGCACGTCAGACACTCAGCTCATCCTTCCATTATGGCAATTAAAAGAAGAGGACCTGGTGTGCAGAAATGGAGAGAAAGCTGTGTGGCTTACAGTATGGCTCAGGGCCATTTGGTCAGCAAGTCCTAATCAAGGACTCCTAACTGAACCAGCCCAGCACTCTCTCCTGTGTTGGGAGGCGGTTTTGAAAAGCAGCCAAACTCCAAACCTCATCTGTGATTACTTGCATGTGTTACATGATTGTTATCCAGCAGTGAGATGTATCTTTAAACTTAAGCCTCTTTTCATGATCTCACCGACGTAGGCTATTCTGTCTGCTCAGACACATGAACTATGTCCACAAACTACACTACAAATATTTAGAAATAGCTTTCTAGACATTTGGGGAAATACACTTAAGGGGATTGATACCATTGTCACGCATGTGTCTTTGTAAATATAAAGCTACTGCCAGTAGCCACTTAGCTTAGCTTAGCTTAGCATAAAGACTGAATCTGTCTAAAGATGATACAATCTAGCACCTCTAAAGCTCACTAACTCCCACATTGTACCTTTGTTTTCCCTTTAAGAAACATGAAGACAAAATGTAAACACAACACATTTAGATATGTGCTAAGCTAACCAACATATTTACTATAAAGAATTGAGAATGGAAATAATTGGATTGGATTTTCTTCTCAGACACCGATCTGTTTGTAGACAAATGTGACATCACAGAAATACCTTTGAAGACGCAAACATTTAAACTCTTCCTCTTAGGTTTGAGTGTTGAAAGCCCAATATTAATAACATATGAAACATTGAGGTTACAGATGGGGTTACTAAACTCAATACATTTGAAAATGGCACACATACTGAAGTCGTTTGCGTGCTCTTAGGCATATTATTTCCAATGCTGCATTCACTTCCTGATTATATTATAAAGAATGTTTCCTACAGTATGCATACTGGTGGTGTAGTCTACATGACTAAGCTCTTCCATAAGAAGAAAGCATGACTGTCTGTTGTTAGTGCTGTTTGTTAATGGCAAAGCATTAATTGGTTAAATGTAATAATCTTCATGATAATAGTGAGAGAAAGGAGAGTTGTGGTCCAAACTGTAAGGAGTGCAGCAGACACAAAGGCTTCCTTAATGAACAGGATTGTGTCCTCTTTGGAAAGATGCTGACAAAGAGCATGATCTCAAAAGTTCTGAAAGGATGAGTGCTAGTTGCAACAGATATACAATCTGAGCTGCTGTGAAGATACAGATCACGGTTTGACAAATGATTATGATGATTTTGATATTTCCCGCAGACAATTCTACTTTTTCATTTCCTGGTAAATTGTCTCAGCTCCAGTCCTGTCCTGGTGGGCTTCCCTCCCGGTCCCGTCTTCGCTCTGTGGTTTTATTAAAGCTAACATTTGTCAGCAGGAAGATGGTTGATATGCAAAATGTGGAGCAGCTCACACCTCACGCTTTAGTTATTCTGGCTGTTTGAGAAATGAGATATGAGGAAATGCCCTGCTAAGATCGAACAGATAAGAGACATGAGTAATGTTCAGAAGATTTTGGTGTTATTACTCTTTATTATATTTCTTTTATTTGTACCTGAGTAGCTTTTGAAAAGCAACATCACTGGAGAGAAAACAGAACTATTTGTGAAAATATTTCATTAACAATTTAAGAGCCATTTATACTCAAATAAGGATCTAATGAGAATAATAATTCCTCATGGAATGTGCATTGAGTGTATTTTGCTCATATAAATGCAATAATCTAAAAGAAAGTATGTAGAAACTGAAAATAAATGACAAAGGGAATTGAATTGAACTAAATAATGTTTACTGTATTGCTCACTGGAGTGTGAATTCATTTGCAGCATTAAGCCACACTATTAATAAACAATTATTTATCACAAATCTGCACCATTCATACGTTTTCTGTGCGCCACACAATGTAATTGCAGGCGCCCCAGATGTCAATATATTCTGGGCATCACGTGATCCCACGGAAATTAAATTAATCTAATGCCTTCATGCACAGGATGAGATGATTTCCACAGGACTCATTGTTTCGAGATTTCAGAAGCTATTACTTTGTTTGAATTGTTTAATAGAATAATTAAAACATTCAGGCTTTTGCAACGTGATGTTGATCAAATCGGAGGGCATTTCAGGTCAATGGATTTTTCATAAACTTATATTAAGTAGTGACACAGACATAATGTTAGTCTAAAGCAACAGTTTACTCAGTGGATTATTATTTATCATAGCATTTATCAACTCAAAGGGACAGATATTTTCTTCTCCCCTGCTTGTGTTGTCAAACTAGATCTGAGATACAATAAGATACAAACCAGTATAGTTTGAAAGCAAGGCAATTTCTCTGAATATCATTTTTGCTGGCAAGATAAAGCGAAAGGACCATGCTGTGTGGAGAAATTGTTGCACTAAGTGACTCTTCCCCTCACATTGCCAAGCGGCATCTCTCCATATAAATGGCCGTCCAGGCTATTTGTCAGGAACACACATCAATCTTGATGCGTATCGCCACAGAGCCAGGAGGCGAGTCGGTGTAGTGCTGCTGTTACCAGTCAGAAATGTGTTGATCTTGTCTCCTCAGGCCTCGCTCAGTGGAGAGGAACAAAGCTGCAGCTACTTTACTGGTCACTTACATTAAAGTCATTAAAGGAATTACAGAAGCCCGGCCATAGATTTTCCTTGGATCATTTTGCTCAATTCATCAAGAATGTAACTGAAAGGTGGCAGTCGTTGTTGTGTGTGAAAAAAGGAGAGAGAGAAAACTCTTATAATATGTACTGTATGTGCGAGTCTTATTATTCTTCCTCTTTGCATCTGTGAATTGGAGATTTCCTCATGGCCTCCCTAATTATGTCAAAAAGAAATATGACACCAGAAGGCTAATCCAGTAAACAGAAGAATAACTAAACAGGATTTTACAATCAGTTTGTACCTAGTTAGGTCATTTCTTTGCTGACTGAATTATTCAAAGAAAACATTCAACAAGGTGCTGAAAACCTTTGTCAGGAATCTAGTTCATACTGACTCGATCATTCACTCGTGTTCTTAATCTTAAAAAATACATCTGGCAGTATTATTATTATTATTATTATTATTATTATTATTATTATTATTATTATTATTATTATTATTATTATTATTATCAACAAATCTTATGAAAACACCAACACCAACAATCAGTCCTGTTAACAAGTACTGTTAGTGTAGTGAAAATATGAAACAGTGAACTAACTTCTCTGCAACTATAACTTTCCATTGATATGAGATTGAGCCATCATAAACATAATTTACATGATTTACCCTCCAATAGAGAGCTTCATTCATAATCAAATGAGATTAAAATGCTATTTAAAGCCAGATTCCTTTCTCCTGGTGGACTGAAACAGAGAAATAGTATCAAATATTGGGAGATCCCCCCCCCCTCAAATAGTTGATGAAGTACAAAATTTCTCCAAAAAGCTTAGATTTTTGGAGAACATTCTTTATCATGTGACTCATGCTTTGATAAGTAGAGCAACACCAAAAAGCCTTGTAAAATTAAAGCCCACTCATCTCTCAAATCTCCCAAGACTTTTGCTGGAGACACTTGAAATGAAAGAAACATTCACATCTTTCTTCAGCGTAATTATTCCTGAAGGTTTAGATGTCTGATAATAATCAGTTATCATAAATCTATATGTGGAGTTTCACCATTTTCCCCTTTTACTCATTTCCCATGCTTATATTGTCATGACCTAGAAGAGTGTGTATTCAGGGGGATGTTTCTGATCTTGTGTCCTGAACTGTGGAATAATGTAAGAGCACTGGTGTGTTGCTGCTGCGGCTGGGGGAGCGTGTTGCCATAAAATATTAACGACTTGGAAGCCCAGCCACCTGACAAGATGAATGTAATTGGCCCTCGCAGCTCTATCTGTGCATGTTAATGAGATGGGATGGTATTTAAATCAGTCGCGCCCCAGACACTGTGGCTGCAGTCTCGAAAACCACAAACAAAGACACAGTGAGAGAGCACGGATGCAGTGAGATAGATGCAGAAAATGTCACTTAATTTTCAATTTTGGGGACCTGCTGCTTGCATCTACTTTGTATTATTATGTTGTTTTATGGAACAATATTTCTAGTTTAGCCTTTGAATGACTTTTGATCAAAATAATGGAAACCGATGCTGAGATAAAATTGTTTTTCAGAAAATTATAAGCTAACAGCGAGGAGAGGCGGTGTTTTGAGAGAAGCTGTGGACAAAAGCCAGATATAAAGCTGAGGTAAAAGGTGTGCACCTGCACAGCACCTGTCCTGTCAAGGCGCTGGGGTCAAGCCCCGCCTGTCACCAGTAGTCTGGAACAAAGCTGTAGTCTCTAAAATAAAATGTGACCACCTCAGGAGAAAACATGGGGCTGTGGTAACCTCAAACAACAGCTTGAGTCAGCTCTCCCAGGGGGCAGGACTTGGGGAAATTGTAGCAGGTAGCAATAATATAACCCAAAACTTAAAGGGAAATAAGGCCAGCTTGTGATTAGCAATGAAGCCCAGTTTTTACTGTGTGTGTGTGTGTGTGTGTGTGTGTGTGTGTGTGTGTGTGTGTGTGTGTGTGTGTGTGTGTGTGTGTGTGTGTATGTGTGTGTGTGTGTGAGGGTAAAGCCTCTCAGATATCTGGAAAACTGAATGAATAAAACAAGTCAGCAGATGGGAAACTGTGTCACTTTACTTTCATTATTCTGACAACTTTTACCTTTTATGTGACAGCGCTGTGGTCATCCTCACTAGCACCTCATAAAACCACACTCATGTCCTCTGCTGCAGTCATGCGATGCTGGCTGGACGAAGGTGTGATGTATCAAAGGCCTGGTGTCTCAGACAGAAATATTGGCATGCTGTGTTTGTATCTGTGTGTGTGTGTGTGTGTGTGTGTGTGTGTGTGTGTGTGTGTGTGTGTGTGTGTGTGTGTGTGTGTGTGTGTGTGTGTGTGTGTGCAGTCTAGGAGAGACTTGACGCCAAAGGGTGGGGGAAGTGCAGGCAGGAGGACAGATGGTCTCCCTCATGGTGGCTGAAATAAAAGAGGGAATTAGAGGACTCCAAGGTGTACACTCTGACGGCAATTACAGCAAATAGATTGGAAGTGGACCTCCAGGCACCCAGGGAGGCAGCTCCATGGGGGAGAGCTCCACCTCAACGCATCTGGTTTGTACACCCCCAAAACAAGTCAAGATAAAAGCACAGTCCATGTCTCTCTTTTAGCTGAGGCAGAGCCTGCTGACCATTATCATACTGTATATCAAAAACACTGAAAATAAACTTCATGTGCGCTGTAGAGTTTGTAATGGATTCCTATATTACCATGTCTCTTGGTTTAGATATGTGGCTGACGGATTTACAAAACCAATTTCAGACATCCCTGGGAGCTGTTTTGGTTAGTTATTTTGCTGCCTGCAGGAGTTTGAAAACAGTCAATTATTTTTGTCTTGCTTGCTTCCGTCCATTGATTCTCAAACGATTTTCACTGCACCTCCAAGTAAGGATATGCAGCAATTGAATTAAATAAGCCCACCCAATCAATATCAGATACGTAACACATCCACACTTTTCTTTCATAGCCTGTGGAAACTGAGAATTCATTGCAGATGAAAATGCAAACAAACTGAAAGATACTTTTATAGATCTATGAAAGCTGTTATGAAGTTTATGGATAGCCATCAAATATTCGGAATATAAAATATTTAATGCATTACTTCTGGCAATATTTGTGCGCAGAATTTCAAACAGAATTTGAGCCGCTGTCTTTCTTTTTCTAAAGCCATTTAGAGCAGTGGGGATCAGCAGATTCCATTAGCTCTGCCCTGTGGCTGAATGAGTGAGATACCATTTAGAGAATGTGTCTCTAACCCCAAAAACCTTGCGTTCCCATCAATGCATAAATGATAGAGACACAGACTAATGAAACAAAAGGCACCCTGCCAAAGTCGGCCATAAAAATAACATTTGGGTGAGAGAGACCTTAAGCTTATCCATTAACCTCAGAAAAGTGTCTTCACTGATACTCCCACACTGTACGATCGGCGGTGCCAACGCCACTGAAATACACACAAGACAACAGTAATAAAAACTTAAGTGATTCAACTGCATCACTTTTTACTTCGGTGAGTAAATTTGCAAATAGATGTCGAAGATCCCTTGGTCAAACTGGAAGCATACGCAGCCAAAATCGACATTTAAAGTAATATATTTTATGGAAAAGCTCATAATCATTATGGATTTAATGGCATTTGATCCTCCCAATAACAAATATGCATGATATCATCACAAATGGCTTAACAGAGGCACAGGAAATAGATACCGTAGATGTTCCTTGTTGGCCAGAATAGAGTGAAGTTGTGCACTATTATCAGCCTCACATATTTCCATGAAGATTTACACACCAGGCTTTAAAACAAAATGAGAAATCAGGTTTGCATTGTATACAATGTAAATAAGGCCGACTTTTGGCCTGTGAGTTATGGCCTCCAGAACTGGCTGCTTTCCCTTGTTGCATAAATTCATGAACAGTAAATCACTGGCTTCTAAAAAAACAAAGACAAATAAAAGAAAAAGAAACCAATGCATAAAAGATAATTAGGCAGTGAACACATGTAACCAATCAAAATGTTTGCATGAGTTTAGTTATTTTTACCCACATTACAAGAAGATGCAAAGAGGGAAAAGTCACAACAACAAATATAAATATGTTTCATATCTTAAAAAGTCTTTGCTTGCAAAAGTGAATTGTTTTATGGATTCTTGAGTGATTAGAAGCATACAATGAAACATGACAAATGAAAGAATTGCTTTAACCTGACATGCAGATGTGCAACATGTTTCAAGCCCAGTGCTCTTCCTGAATAGACAAGTAATTAGAGAAACTGAAGAATAGGAGAGAAGTGAAGTAAGCTCGCTGGAAGCGGATAATAACTTTCAGACTCGAGACCGAGAGAAAGGTTATCATCGAATACAGTTAGCTTTATGTGGAATCATCAGGGGCCAGAAAGCACAGAGCAAGAATAACACAAACTCACTAAGAACCTCATGTTGATGGTGCTCTTGTGTTCAGTGATGCTGGTCCAAAGAGTACCCGGTGTCTTTACTCACTGATTTACAAGTGGTGAGGGCTTTTTTTTAGAATCAGTGTGCACAAGGTGGGAGTATCTGGTCAAGAGCGTTCTGTATGCAGATGTCAATTTGGCATGTGGCTGGGCGACTTAAGTTTATGTTGGACTTTTCTCCAAAAACATTTTATCCGTCCCAGTTGAGCTCAGGTCAGTTCGGTCTTCGCTCTCTCTTTTGTTACATCAAACGTCCTGAGTGCAACCTGAGGAAGAGCACTGAGCTGAAGCTCTGATGCTCTTCATGTGCTTCCAAACCACTAATATATATTTTTTTCCAAGCAAGGAACCTGTTTACTTTAGATTTCATTTCTACTTTCTACTTTATTTGATAGTTATCTAGCACATGGCAATTTATAGTACACACAATGTGTTTTTGAAATTTGAGCAATCTTTGGAGAATTTGCAGCAGCTTCTTAACATGTAGAAAACATCTGACCTTCAGTGCATGACTGCTGTGTTTGTGTTGGATTGGAAAGTCTGAGAGTCATTTGAACTCATAGTCATAAATCAATGACAATACTTTTTCCAAATAAGAACATCTGTAGATGTGACATTTTAATCCTTTATAATAAAAACATACACAACTGTAAAATCACAAGATCTTGTTTCTGTTTTGCAATTAATTTCAGTATTTTTTGAGTCAAAAGTATTGAAAAATAAACCTTAGAAATATTGTGCCAAGAAAAAGTAAAGATTTGTTTTTCTAATGAGAGAGAGAGAGAGTGATGACACACTGAACACAACCCTAAAATAAGGTTAAGAAAAAAACACCAGTTGAACTAAAACAAACAATGGTGTTGGACTCCAGCAGGCTCCGATGATTCAGTACAATTCAACATTCACGTACGGTCATCACTCCCCACAGTCAGCAATGATTTCAATGTTTTTTCTGCACACTTTACCTTTTCCTGTCTGTCTGAACTGTCTGCAGGTCAACTTGGATCCCACTGCCGCTGTGGACAAACAGCAGCTGCAGGAAACTCCCCGCCTGGCAGAGCGAACATGTTCTGGTAATTACTGATACAAAAACATACTTTTGCAATGACCCAAACAACCTCGACTATTTCATTTCATGGTGTTTTATTAATGAAACCTAACTTTTTCCACCAACGATAGCAAAACAATACTATTTTAGTTTAGAGTTATATTAAGCTCGGGAAGCAAAGCCAAGGATTTCTTGCTGACAGCGGTGGTAGAAGTATTCAGATCTTTTACTGAAGTAAAAGTAGTACTACAGTGTACATTTACTATGTTACAACTAAAAGCATTCAAAATCTTACTTAAAAGTACATACTGGTAAGTATTAGCATGAAAAAATAAACTCATATCAAATAGTAGTAGTAATATAAAACTACTCTTTATGTAGAATGGCACAGAATAATTCAGAATAATATATATTATATTACTGGATTATAATTATTGATGCATTACTGTGTAAGTATCACTAAGGCAGAAGATATTTTAAATACTATATATACTGCTGGCATTTTAATCCATAATAGTACATCATAGTTTATTATTTTATGTATATTTTGTATTAACACTCTGAATCTGCATAGTTAGAAGTATATAAAGCTGTCACATAAATGTAGTGGAGTAAAAAGTACAATTTTCCTTTTGAATTGTAGTGGAGTAAAGTACAAGTACCTCAATATTGTGCTATACTTGAATATTTCCATTTAATGCTACCGTTATTTAATTAAATGTATTCAGTTACATTCCATCACTGGTGCAATTATCTGTCAAATCAGATCTCACATATTTTGTCCTCCAAACATTAAAATGTGAGCAACACAATGATGACAGAACATCTCATTGAACCGATCATTTGCCTGCAATACTGAAGATTTCTGAATGTGATCCCAGAGAGAGATTTATGTTTTCCCACAAACAAACAAACACATAAGATGCAAAACTAATAACTTAACTCAGCTGCAATGAGCACAAATCTGTGTTTTTGTCTTAAATGTAATCATCAAAAGATTTAATCAAATGAAAATAAATCTTATCAGATAGTCGAAGTCTTTAAAGAACTATTCAATATCCTCCATGAATGATTTTAATAGAGTGAGTCATATTTCAGGTGGCCTGCTTTTCAGATTGTATCACTGCTCAACATTTGTCACCTGTCAAATTATTTTCCCCCCGCATGTCATGTTCATTTGTCAAAACAGCATTGTTCAAAGTTGCCTACTGCTTCACGTCCAACTAAATCAGATTGGGGGCGGGGCGGGGGGGGGGGGGATCTTTATTTGGATGCCATATTTATGGTAATTCTAGAATAATAAAATTGTAAAGAATTCTAAATGTCATTTATCTAAGTCTCAACGTATTTAACGAAATATCAGGACTAATGACCGGACCATAAAGTGAAAATGAGAACATATTTAATCAGTCCCCCAGAATACATGCATAAACAGCTGCTGCAGACATCACCTCAATATGAGACGCTTTCCAAAATTAAACAGTTGCAGTCCTGTTCAATGTGAAGGCAAAAACAAATTAAAATCATTGCATTGACAACTATGTTACCTTGATTTTGAAAGAGCATTTACCCTCTTCACATTAATGAGCGCTGGACCTGGCCGGAGTCCAGAGCACCAGAGGCCACAACTGTTCCCAGGGTCGAGACTTACTGCTGCCTCTTACCGGGGTTTCAACACGTTAATATTTCTGCAGCGTCTGATCAATGCTCGAGAAAACCATTTCTTATCATTCTTCCAGCTACTTAGAGCCACATCTGAATTACGGTTGGTGTATCCGATGCACATTTATTCTTCCCTCCTGACAGTTTTATGGAACTCATTATCCGCTTTGTGGCCATGGCTGTGAATGGAGAACCTGTGGGGGTTTTATGTGTAGCCAGTAGCTCCTCCACTGACCACATTTAATGTCCTCTCAGAAACAAAAAAACAGGCCGGTCGCGGGGGGGCATCCAAGCCTCCTTTGACAACAGCAGCAAGCTCTGCTCACATACAGAGTGCCAGTGTTGATGTGAGGGTGAGGGAGCAGACCGAGAGCCAGACCAGAGTTTTATTTACCTCAGGTGCAACGGCTCATTATAATGGTGTTAATGAGGAGCAGATGCAGCTGAGTGAAGAAGGAGGAGGGGGAAGGCGGCTGAAGGAGCGAGGTGTGGCCTATCCAGGGCAAGCCTACATGGAGGTCCTGTCCAGGGATTCCCAAATCCCCCCTCTCACTACAACCAATACACCCGCTCTTCACGTGTTAATATCTACTCAGCAAGTGCCATTAGCAAACACTGAAAACTGCCTACCGCAGTGATTTAGTGAGCCCCTCTCAACATTGGCCATGGTGAAAGGTTATTGGGATATTACTGTAGTCAAGAATGATTTAGACCTGTGAAGCACCATCTTGTTTAAGTTATTTGAAAAAGGTTGTTTTGGTTAGTCTGCACACACGGGATAAGAGTGTGGGTATTCTATATTTTTCTTATTGTCAACAAACCCCTACTAACTAACTAACTAACTATGGAGAAACCAGTAAGAGTAAGATTTTTTAAGTATCCAACTAGAAAGTCCCAACCCCCTTCGAACACATGAAAGCGCACTGCCTGACTACTGCTGGAGGACAAGTCCTAACCGTATCCAACTACCTCCTGTCTCATTCACATGTAAGAAAACCCCTAACATTATCATAATGAACATAAACAATGAACATAGCTATTGTTAGTACTCACAGCTGTCAAACTAGCATGTTAGTCTCTTGACATTTTGCCTTCCTAGCTTTGTGGAAGACACGCGAAGGTCACGCGCGGTGAGTGCGCGGCAGAATGTGCGCTTGTGTTCCGAATGAAATATTTGAAAGGCTTATTACAGGACACAGATAACATCTTGTCTTCTTTTTTTTTAGTCAGAACATTAGATTTATTGATTGCTGTCGGGATGTAAAGACCATTTTAATATAACAAAAAATGCTTCTAACATAAATTGCCTACCCTAGCTTTAATTATTCATACTAATACGTATTCAAAGTCACACATATGTCAATGCTTACACCTTTGTAACACAGACCTCAGTTGTAGTCCAACAACTATTAAAACACATCATTGAGCCACACTGTTGTACTGTTTCTTCATTATACTGTTTATTTTTATTTTGAGTCAATCCCACATTCTGCTGTAAATACTCATAAAAGAACCAAAAGCGTATTTATCCGCAGCTGAAAATAGTTCCCAAATGTTTTTTACTGCTGTTTGAGTAATGTTTGCTAGAAACGACAGTACCCTGCTGATTTCCGGCTAGTGGGCTCGGAACTGAGCCACAGACATTCTGGGGGAAAGTAATGCATGAAGGAGGAACTCTTTATTGTTTATGGTCTTTTAATTGGATTTGTTGAGAGAATATCGCCAGCTGTATCCTTCAAACTAATCTTTAGCATATTACCTCTTACGTTTTGACCTGTGCTTCACTTAATAGTTGAGGTTTAATCGTAAGGCTAATAAATATAAAGGCTAAGACATCAAAGTGCTCTCCTCAAAAAATGTAAGTCAAACATTATTGCTACAGACGAAAAAAACAATGTTGATATAGACTAAAATTCCAAAACTCAAAGTCATTTTTCAGCACCAGAAAAACGTCTTTTCATAAATCTATGATATGGCTTTGTATCTGTCCCTTTATGCCTCCCCTGCTTCCCCCAGCAAAGAGAAATGCAATCCTCTGTTAGTGACAAGCCCCTTTTTGCTGCTGACAATGGAATGGCTTCAGCTTTGAGTTTGCCATTGTGACTTCTCCACTGACTGAGCCCTGGCAGTAATGATCTCCATGAGCCCTCTGTGCATGCCAATGGTGGGCCATAACAGTCTTTATTCACCATGAAACCTCCACTGGGAGCATCTCGTGTTCCCCAGGACAACAATGATGGCAGCCAAGCCCACAGTCGGCCGGCTCGTCTTTTACGTTTTTATGGGCTTGGCCTTCCCCCTGCTATTGAGGCAAATGTAGGCCATCAAACAAAACAATTTATGACCCAGTCTAATTTTGACCTTGGGCCTCCTGAAATGCCATTGCCTTAAGAAAATGTAGAAACCCTATGAATGAAAAGATGTATAAATATAAGGACATAAACTGGTTTCTTTATTTTTTCAGTGTACTTTTACTTTTAATTACATTTCACTTAGAAAACATATAACATGAAAGTTTTGTTCCAAGTTGCAGGACATGACGGATCCTGCTCGACGTGCTCATATCTAATGGGGATTTTTAGGATCAAAGCTTCTAAATTAGACATAATAGTGTTGTCCTTCGTGCCTGGAGCAGGGAGTGACTGCTTTTTTTACTGCTTCAAATATTTCTCTGATTTTTTTTTTTTTGTTACTGACGCAACACAGTGACCTGGTCGACTTTTGCCTTCTGGTTTGTCAGCAGGGCTGCAGGGAATCCCTTATTTACTGCAGGGGTGTGCCTTGCCTTGTCTTCATTCACCAGCACATGTTAGGTTTCTGTCTCTCGCCCCGCTGCAAAGCTTCAGTTGTTTATGGCTTCAGTTGTTTTATGGCTCATCCTTTCTAGGAAGTGGAAAACCCCAAGCTGCTGATTGTGTTGCTCCAGATTTTTCAGATTGTCCTTCTACTCCCAATGGTTTGTTCTTATACAACCGACACATAACACAATCTTCCCAAATATCCACCAAAAAAAGACAAGAGTTCAATCCAACATGAAACATATAAAATGAAACAAATTATAACTTTAAACATAAATTATGCATACAATGGAAGAAAGCATGGGCGTAATTTATGCTAGGGTTCCTACCACTTTTCCTATTACCTAAAGCTGTCCCCACCACTTCTTTTATATTAATCGCATTTGCGTTTTAAATACAAGATAGTTTCATCAGCTCTACAAAGGGTTAAATCCTTCATGTTCCAACTGGATGGGTTTGGTCCAGCGATGAGATTTCTGGAGTGAATTTTGGATGTAAACGCAGTGATTACAAACTAAAATAGTGAGGTAGTATCTACAGCCTACTTAGCTAACAATAACACACAACGTAGTTAGCTCGCAGACTAAATGTGTGTCGTGCGCCGTAGGGTGAATTGTGCTATTAATGTTACTCATGACTTGAGTAACAACTTCTACCTGTTGGCCTAATCGCTGTGTGGCTACTCAGGTTACTCTAGTTAGCATTACAATTACTTATTTTCTGATGACTGATTGAACCTCCTGCAATATTTCGTCTTAATTAAAATGTATGTCCCGACCACTTTTCAAATCCAACCAACGCCCTTGGAAGCAAGATACATAAAACACAAAAGTTGGCTGTGCTTCTGATACAATACACAATTACATGTTAGCTGTGACACATAGTTTTACATGTAGTCCATAATCTATTACTCGTTACACCAAACACCAAACTATTTGAATAAAGCATATACATCTGCATTCATTATTGTAGTTTTAAATGCAAGAAAACATCATTCTATGAATATGTGTACACATGTTTACTGGATTCTTGCGTTCGCTGTAGAGAGTCACCAAGAAGCATGAATGATACAAGATGAAAAAAGGGCTCTCCATCTCTGTATGTGATATGGATTCTTCTCACGCATTTCCCTCTGAGACAAGGGGTTCAGTAATCTGTATCCTTTAGTGAGAGAACCCCATGGAGATGCATTAAAGAGATAAATTGGTATCATCCCCAGTGTGACAGACTCCTCATCTGTCTCTGCTCGCCTCCATTGATCACAATTTATTTTATTTGTGTTGTTTCATTATTAGGCTGAAGAAAAGCATTGCATTAATAAAGCTCTGATTATAAAGTTAAACAGAAATGCTATACTGTTACACAGGAAGCCGGGGTTAAAGCACAAGGCTCTGGCGCGCCTGCCGTTGTATCTTCTTACAGAGTAAACTCGGATCGCAGGCGGCACTGATCATTCACTGTAGATCTAATTCATTTCTTAACGATTATCAGGCTCTCCTGGAATGGACACACTTCTTCTAAACAGATCAGTAAAATCTTGCATTTCCCAGTCGTCTCGTCATATTTGAGACAAAGCACTGAGATCCACTCTGTACCAGTAATTTTACTGATATGCCTTCACAAGAAAGACTTGTTCGGGTTTGTTGTGTGTCTGGTTGTATTAGTCAGGTCATGTGTAAATGTAACGTCATTTTATATTTGCCGGAGATGTATTTGGTATCTCGACCGAGCTAACTCATTAATAATTATTTGAGCTTTTTGTGCTTTTTTTTCATCATTAGAGAAACAAAAAGCTCTTTAACATAAACATGATATCAATATATAAAGCAATGATTATAATTATTTTAGGCTTTGTGATCTTTTTTTGTGACAGATAGGGATCAGTTAAGATGAAATAAAGAACGAATAGATAAAGATGTTATGTATTTGGTGAAATAGTATTTTATTTGTAATTAATAACCATTGTTAAATCTAAAATTATATTTTCCTTAACTGGTTAATGTACTTTGACCTCTGAGTAAATTAATTGAGCAAGTGTTTGTTATTAAACATTAATACAAATAGAGTATTAACATACATAAGTCATTTCCATATATATTTAGAATTGTAAACAAGTGATAGTTAATAGATATTCATAGCAAAGGTACTTTCAGTATCAAAATAAAAGTTCTAGTTAATCAGAAGAGCCCTTTTCAGACTATTGTGTATTGTGCATCAATATACGACAGTCCATAATGATGTATAATAATATATATTTTAAATTATCATATTTATCATATTTGTATCTCAAAACAGTGGCACCCCCAGAAATCTTTCATGAGGTGGCCAGACGGGGGTCACTGAAAGTCTTGGGGTGGCACACCAAAATCAAAAGCTATGACTGAACTTCAGGAATGTTATTACGCTGTTGTAGATCAGGCAAGTTGAAAACCCATACTGATATACTTTGGTTTCTTATTTTACAGTAAATGTTACTAATTATCTGATGTGCATGGACTAATGCTGGGACCGTTAACATTTTGAATTACACAACAATCCTGTTTTAATGTGTTATGTGTCTGAATATACATGTATTGGGTGATTTATTGTTCATTAAATAGGCTGGTTGTCCCTTTTCTTTAAAAAACGACAAATATACAGCTTTAAGGAAGGAGTGCATTGATTGCAAGTTTAAAAACACCACATACAGGCCTCTTATATTATGCATATAAGACTCGTGAGGGGGGCCAGTGATTGTATCAGGATGGGCCTAGCCCCCCCTGACCGTCTCTTGGAATCACCACTTTGTCAAAACTGTTCTGAAGTAAATGTATTTGCTCTCCACCACTGGGTACATTTAATCTAAAACAACAACATATGGAGATCACCAGGTAAAGATCACATCATTAGAACGTGTCTGACTCCAGACTACGTTCATGTTCATATCCTTACAACTATTGTTTAGCACCAACAGAAACAATAGAAAGTGTTCACAGATTACTGAATAAATATAAAATATAAACAGAGTCCTCACTGTGTCAATCCTCATGTTTCAGGCTCGCTTTAAGTGTGTCACTAAAAAGCACAATATTTTACTTTCAAATCCATTGTAATCCAGCTGTCATGTTAAAGTAAGTGTTGAATCACTGCTCTTACTGGAGAACTGTAAACGAGTCACACAATTCAAACATAACATGTCCTGACACATTTCTCTCCAGACTCAAAGAAATGAGAGGAAGTAACAAGATTCCTCTCGTGAAAATAAACTGAGCTGATGGCTGTATCCTTTGACAAATAGATTAATGCATATTTTGAACAATAAATGTATATTAGCAGTCTTAGTAAAATTACTAATGATTGCGATTAAAGTTGGACCCTTCAATGTTAATTCCTGGCTGAGGACACAGTGAAGAGGCAGCCAGCAACAACACTGTGGTAAAGGGCTCAGGCCTTGTGCTGTGTGCCCCAACTGAGGTGATGTGGTAATGTGCTGACAGCACAATATTTCAACACCATTTTAGAGTGACCTGACTTAATATTTTTCCTTATGAGCCCATACGATTCACCATAAACACACTGAAACATGCAGTTACCTGGATCTGCATCTATTTCTGCTGATCTGTGATCAGTGACCAGGTCGTGGTGAACTTTACTTCGAGACAATTCAAAGTATTTAAGTCAAACAACCAAGTGCTTTATTTGGAACACCAGTAAATGTTTTAGGGATTAAAATGAAAATAAATGTGTAAATGTTTGTAACAGACAAAATGAAAGCTAAGGGCAATCAAATGTTAGCTAAAAAACGTAATAAAACACAAATAAATAAATGCAATCCTACATTTATGTTTACCAGAGATGTGCTCATAAGTTTTTTGAAATTAAGTAATTTTAGCATGAAAAAAGCATTAAATAATGACTAATCGACTAATGAAATCTGAGTCGACTGAGACCAAAACAAGAGGGGGCAGCCCTAAATAACATACAAACATACAAAAAACTACTGCAGACGTGTACAAGGGAAATGTAGGTTGTTTGTGATGAGCCACATGTACATAGTTTGCAAAGATACCAGTTGTTGTATGTTGCCAGATAAGTCCAGTGCCATCAGCACTTTAGATAAATCACAAATTAATTTCTCAAATGGAAACTGTAAAGTTTTAATAAGGCAGACGCAGAGAAAATAGCAGACCAGAAGTCTTACTCTTATAGGTGATAGTGGCGATGCATACCAGAAACAAGGGGAGAGCGAGGTCTACGACTACAATAGAAGTCCCCAGCTGGAATTGAACCATTGGAGTCATATGTGCCTGAGCTATAAGACTACCCCGATCAGCATTTGTGTTCATTCTGAAAACTTGCAGAGTTATTCAGCCAAAATCCTCTTTTTTAAATTGTTTTTTCTTTTATCTAACCACAGTCATGTTTCATGCGCTTGGTATTCACTGGCCTCTTTCCTCTCGGAGCAATACAAAAGATATTACTGGTTTAGTGGCTCCGGATGCTCTCTTGCTCTCTTTAATGATCATATGGAAAATGTTCAGGCTGAAGACATTCATGCTGTGCTGCACAGGTATTAGTGCTCACTATAATAAAAAATAACCCAGACTGGAAATCACTTCTATTCCTTTTAACTGTACCACAAGAGTTGCTAAAACCTTTTTTTACATTTTCAAATCTCAAGAAACAAGCCAATAGGAGTCATTTGTGCCACATACAGTAAAAAGAAGCTGTGAAATAATGGTAACATGCCCTGTGAGATTTAGTTGTGGATGTGTGGCAGCCTCAGTGTGACAGAAGTAGAATGGGGCGCTCTGGACGTCCACATGTCATGTGCTACACGCCCTCATATAGCAGGAGCTCCTGTTAAGGTTATTTTTACTCCGGCAGCTGGAGGTGGTACAGACTTGCTCTGGCCTGCACATTCTCTTCCCTCAGGACAATCAGGTGTGAGAGCAAGTGATCTTCATTCACTGCAATTAAGATTCTGCCTTCATCTTCTGCTGGTACACAATTACTGCTCTGCTGCTGTTTGCTCTAATTGCTCTTTCTGCAGGGATGGTGGGAAGCCAGTGATTGCGATGGGTAGGGGATTATCTTCTTTCCTTTACTCTGCCCCCTTAAGAAAAAATCATTTGTAAACTCCCCGGTGTAATTACTGAGCCTCATGATTAATTGTCTATTGAAATTAGCACGGGCCGAGCTTTCATTTTTACTGCAACGAATATTAATTAATGTTAACTCCCCCCCCCCCCTCTTCTCTTTTTTTCATCCCTTTTCTAAAGCACATCTTTTGAATATTCATTGTAGTCTTGAAAAATAGGCACAAGCCAGTACCTTTAGTCCAAGTACTGACACTTGGCTATCAGAAAAAAATATATATCTGGAATTAAAAGATGTGTTTTAGGCCATAAATAATATTTACAGGAGGTCGACAGGTGAAGAAAGCAAGCTCTTATTTAAATCACGTCTCATCTGTTAGTCGAGAGGTGTCAGGGAATATGCAAAGCAGCGTCTCAGCTTTTGTTTTCCTTTGGAGAGGGAAGAATAGTCACGTTTAATTCAGTTTATTTATTTAACCCTTGTGGGGAAATGACAAGTTGAATAAGTGCCATGTAATCACATTCAGCATATTGTCATACCATAATGTACAGAACACAATGTCACCTTGAATAAAGTATCCACCAGAAGAATACATTTGGGTAATGATATGGAAATTTAGACTAAGGTCTGAATCAGATTAACATTAGAATATCTCCATATTCTATCAAGCAGGAAACACTCTCATTGGCCCGGACCCCAACATGGAGCGCAACATCCGTGTTACGACTCGGACACAGGGAAGGAAGACTCAATTGCACGACTCCAGACACAAAGGTAGTGTAGAATAAACAAAAGTTTACTTCCATAAATCAAAACAACAACTGAAAACGCTCACTAGGAGGATTTACAAAACTATCAGATAAGAACACTTCATGGCTCGCTGGTACGGGCATAGGCTCTTAATGGATATTACATGGACATTACATGGATATTACATGGATATGACAAGACAAGCTGGCCCAAGACAAGGGGAGACAGGACAATTTATACAAGAGGTGAGTAGGAACAGGTGGAAACAATCAGGGGCGGGGCAGACACTGACGGTGGCGGGAAACCACACAAAGACAGGAAGTAGACACAAGACATGACACAAGGGAGGTGAACTCTACAAAATAAAACAGGAACACAAATCCAGAGTCATGACAATCCGTGTGTGTAGAGTATATGACACCAGTTGGCATATACGCATTTATAAACACATTTTAAACTTAAGATTAGTATTCTGTTTTCTTTGATCACATATTTGTTATAGTGTGATCCAATATGTTTTCATCTGAGTTAACCTCCTCAAATACATTTTATGTATATAGCTCTTTTCAAAAACAACATTACAAAGTGTTTTACAGTAAAACAAATAAAATCAAAACCAAAATGTAAAAGATATGGGATAAAAATGGTGATTATGGTGGTGCTGCTTCTTCCAACATATATTCTTGATCAAGAATCAAAGATACAGGCGAGTCAAGAGTGAATGTTTCACTGGGCGACATGTTCCTTTATTACCATGAACCATATAGACACTGTAGTTTATTTTGACTTAATACCACATACACCGTCCTGCAGCTGTAAATACTCCCTGAAACACCATTTGTAATTCATCCACCCCAACAAATGCACCATCTACTCTTGTTTGAGCAACATTTGCCTAACACTACAGTGCCCGGCTGTTTAAGGAAAGGATTGTGCGTTTGTTTACAAAGATGTACTTCTATAGGAATGAATTGACATGGGGCTGATTGCCACAGAAAGGATACTGCAGGGTGGGGTGTTGACAAAAGGAAACATATAGAATAACTTCTCCACTTCATCCTGTACATTTGGCTGATTGAATTAAGGTTTAAGAGCATTTTAATATGTAAAACAACATTAAACCTTTTGTGTTTGTCTCCATTCACTCACTCTCTCTCTCTCTCCAGTTACACTCCCTCTGCCCTCTTTGTCTCTGTGTGTGCACTACAAAATTTAGTCGACCTTCATCTTGCCTTACTCAATCCACATTCAGATAAAGGGATCAACACCGGCAGATCAAACTAATGTCTTCACCCCTCAGAACGGCCACTGAATAAAAATCGCAGCTGCTGTGAAATGGCTGTGACATAACTTGATCCACGCAGTGACGGCGCACACCACCGCTTGCACCCTGTAATATATCAGTGCCAGGAAACAGTGGACATGGAGACACACTGATTGAATCAGGGGCCATGGAGCCTCTGGGGAGAGTTCATCTACACCAAACCAGCAGCAAACACACAAGAATCTGTAACTGTGTCTGCTCTTAGGACTTAGCGGTCATTCATTCAACTTCTTCCAGACTAAGCACGCAAAAGAGAAAACTAAAAATGTTTTAACGACATCAAATGTTGCAGGGAAATCTAACTACAGCAGACAGAGTGTGTAGCAAGTGGTCTTTGGTGTGAATCATGGGGGAAACTACAAAAGCACCAATTGAGTTTAAGTGTTTTCTGATTTACCCATGTATCCTAAATGTGTGTGTATCATTTTAAATGACATGCTCAACTTTAAATGAAGCACATCAAAGTTGTCTTGTTTATCGTGGACTTAGCTTTCAGAAGTACAAACATTACTACTCAACTTATTGTTTTCGATTCACATTTGATTTACGGCTGAGAAGCCTACCATTTATTTTCTATGAGCATAAACAATTAAGTATTTATGGCCATCACTCTGCGCTTCCTTCTTTATGTCTTTATGAGTCACCGACTGTTATACATCTCACTGTACTGAGACATATCATTGTTCTGCCGGCATAAATGACCAATAACTTTGACAAATGACAGTAAAATTGCATTTAAGAGAGATAATAGAAATCAGATTTTCAGATTTGACAGGTTATGTTATGGGGTTTGGCATTTTTAATATGAAGATTACATTAATATCCAATAAAAGTGTGTTATGGTAAGCTTGACAACCGTATTTTGCTTTAGATTTAGCTGCCTTAGGAGTAATAAAACTATTTTGAGTTGTCATTAAAAGACAATAATAATAGTTCCCATCCCAAGAACTCTAAGTACAAATATGCCAGGACAGGAAATATGCTGTATGTATGAGGATGTATGAGTCTTCTTTTATTCCATAGAAAAGACAATGAATACCAATGAATTATTCATCTTTTTTTTTATGTTTGCTTCTTTAAATATGGCTGCAGAGATCTGAATGCAGGTTGTGCCTTCTTATAGGTCATTCAAACTAGTTCTCTTGTGTTTTTAATAATAATAATAATCTCCTTTGTGTTGATTGTTAATTAATTATTTTACCCAATGTAGACCACTGGGCAGAGCAATGGTTCATTGTTGCTTTTACTGGATGGATCACTTCTTGTATCTTTGATGAGTGATTGATTAAAAGACAACAATGGGTGAGTGAGGAATGTATGTGTACAGAGAACTATCCTGACAGCTACTTAAAGAAATGAAAGATGCCATTGGATGGTGTCTTACACTTCTGATATGATTTGTAGCCAATAAAACACATGCAGCAATTACAGCTGTGCTCAATTCTGTTGACTTGCTGTGTACAACAACACAAAACAGGAGAAAATGTGCTTGTTGAACAAATCTGTCCAGTTTAAATCCTTATAACATTATTTGGCACTTGCGAGGAAGCCAAAATTATTAAGACTTGCCACACAGTCCAAAAAAAATGTGTGATTTGTGGAGCTGTTGATGTATTTAATAATAATACAATCATTTTCTTTGTTTATTTCTGAGTGATAACCACTTACATTAGTTGTATCATTTCTGTTTTATTGTCCCACTGAACTCTACATGCTATGTGCAGTAATACATCTCTGAAAATATGATAAGTTATTTAACTGTTCCCTAATATGCTAATGTGTTAAATTAAACTGTCTGTGGCTCAGCAGGAATAATAAAGCAAACTGATTTAAAAGAAGTCCTCTCATTACAGCTGATAGCGACTGTACATCAGTCATGTTTCTGTACCTGTGTCTTCTGGCTGGGAACAAGGACAAGTGACTAATTCTCCTTACAAGTGTTCGAGCTCACCCCTCCCAAAAAGAAAGCGGGCTCCATCCCATCTCCTGCACCGCCGTGACCCCGATCCTCTCCGGAGTTGCACTGCTCCAAAGTAGCCTGTGTTGCCATAGTTACCTCCTCCAGGCTACTTTGTAAGGTCACCGGCTCCGGTGAGCTCCTCCCTCAGAGAACGGGCATAACTAATGTGCTGCAGGTTCAGACTTTATGTAAATAGTCTCAGTTGACAGCCTACTGTACAAATACTCAATTACATTTGCTTAATAAAGGAAATGATTTGTTGCAACGGCGAGCACTCAACTTGTGTGACATCAGCGTTGCCAGGACAACGGCGGCTGATTGCACAGGCTGGAATTAGGTATTGATCAGAGGAGGGGGGCCTGGCGCCAGTGAGGGACTGGAAGCGATTCGCCACTACGATTTACAGAGGATGGGGGTTGGGGGTAAACCTGCACACTTCGCCCCAGCTCAGAGAGCCGAAAACCCCTCAGGAACCAATTTACACACCGCTACAGTGCAATATCTGCAGCAGTCAATAATGGAAATCTGATGCCCCCTCTGCCATCAATGTGACCGCTCCTCTCCCTCTCGTTAGAGCACCTTGAAAGTTCTAGGCCAATCCATAGACACAATAGATTTCCAATGGTGTGGGGATATTTTGACTTTGGTATTCTCCGAGTAATTACTCCTCTAAGTAAGGTTGCCACTTTAAACTGTCCATTCAAGTCCTTTTTAAAATGAATCCTTCTTTAATTTAATCATCACTCATCACATTCATACTCCCCTTACATTATTTCCAACTACTTACTCTTTCCATCATTTACTAGTCAGTAGGCAGTGCTTATCGCTCGGCTCCTGCTGACACACTTTACAATGCCACTCAAAAAGCATCTTCACTTATAGAATTAAGAGCCTTCAGTGTACATCAGTATGATTCGTACATGCATAGGTTTACTTTGTGCACAGTGTGTGTATGCCCATGCTTGCACAGGGTGGGTCAGATAGGGGATGAGCTTCAGCTTGCAGGGACTGCTTTGGAAATAATTACAAAGCTCAGTTGTTGAGTAATGTAAGCGCTTTTGTTTGTTTTTTAAGAAGGAAAAAGGTAGATATAAAGCAGTTGGTGCCAGTTGTAAAATCAGTAAAGGTTCCTTCGCAATCTTTATTACGAATGTTGCAGCAGGTAACATGTGGTGGTTCAGTGGTTAGCACTGGGTTTAAATGTTGACCACAGTTCTTCTGCTGTATGTGTGGAGTTTGTGTGTTCTTCTCGTGTTCATGTGGGTTTTCTCTGTGGTTTCCTCTTACAGAAAAAGACATGCACGTTAGCTTTCAGGAGACTAAGCTCTGACCTCAAAACAGACCAGCACTGCATGGAGGTAGCTTTGTTACTATTTAACAGACGATGTGTGAAACTGGAACTTTTGTATATAGGACATAACACATCAACCTTCCTTCCCACATGAGAGGTATTTATAAAAGCAAGAATCAGTCACACACGAGATACATGTCACACACACACACACACACACACAGTATTGAGTATCTGGTTGTGGTTTAACAAAATGTTTCTTTTAGCTGAACTGAAGCTTGAAACCAGCTGTTAAACCCTGAATGCTGATGCATGTTTCTGCTGCAGATATTTCATGCACACAGTGTCTGAATCTTTGCTGGATAGACATGAAGTCACTGAGAGGTGCATTAATGGAGCCAATCACATTCCTGACAGAGAAAACTCCCTCTCCTGGCAGTGCTTTGTAGTGCAGTCGAGAGTGTGAAGTAACACTTTGTGACATCTGATGATGTTTAACCCTACAGGGCCCCAAATTTCCTCCCATCTTCACAGGGAGCCGTCTGCGCTTCAAAAGATAGAGCTGTCTCTTTTACATTACACAGGTCTGGGACATGTCAGCCGCTTGTCTCATCACAGGACTCGATTATGGAATACATTTTCCATTATATGATATATTATATATATTGCATATTAAAGTAAAGCCTCAAAGGCAACAGAGTCTGTCTCTTTAAAATAATCCAGCTATCAAGAGTAAATTCCAAGACCTTGATGTAATGGAAAAACTGTCTGAACTTCCCAAAGCTCTCGTGTGGAATCTGAAAGGCTGCTCGCTGCTGTTGTCGGGCTGTGAACTGGGCTGCAGTCACAGGGGTGTTATGGGTAGTCAGCCACGACCTCCAGGGCAAGAGGGGGTGCGGGTTTATGTCACCAAATACACACATTTGCTGCAAAGTTATGGCACCATCATCAGCAAAGCAATGACAGCTTCATAAAGTTTGATTTAATCAGACAGGAGAAATTGGACCATTATATGACATAATCTACAACTCCATGATGATATATCTCAAATGTGATGTGAGACGGCGCAGGGTAGAATTCATCCCTTTGCGTGCAATCCTTGGGAATCTAATCTGGAAAGCGGCTTAAAGTGAAAAATCTTTACAACATAACCCACCTGGCCGTGTGTGTGTGTTCATGTGAGCCTGCATGCCAAAGCTATCTATTAATTTGTGTCTGTTTTGCGTGGTATTATTACACATTGGCTGGCGCTGCAAGTTTAATATGTTGTACATCTTTTTTTTGTCTCATCCTTATAGTAGGTTCAATGTCATCTCTTTGTTGTCTCAAAATGCAATCAATGAAGGTCTTCCTACCCCATCCACTGAAAGTCAAACCCAACCTATCTAGAGCCACTCTGAGCTGTTCTGTCAAATCTAAGAATCAAGCCCATATTTCTTGGAGTCATGTTGTGCTAGTCCTCACTCCAGTTTGTGTGTACCCTCGCACCTAATATACAAAAAGATCTATTGAAATATGCATGAGGCCCATGATGCCTGCACTAAAAATACACTCAAATAGGGAATACATTGACAGCTCTGTTATTGAGCTCTCCTTGAGCTTCCTCTGTCACAGCAGCCACAGATCGCTCTCAAGACTCATGTATTATCAAAAGCACGCAACACAGCGCTCTCTCTCTCTCTCTCTTTGTCTCTGACACACACACATCTGTCTCCTCCTCTCACGCTCACTACTGCTCTCTATCTTCTTCTTTTGTTTTGCTCCTTCTCTCTTTCTCTCTTTGCCTGGCAGTCACATGCAAATTTACGTTCAAAAGAAAAAAGTATTTTTTTTCAAATTCCCCTCAAAGATGCTATTTTATCCCAAATAATAGAAACCAAGAAGCAGTTGCCACAGCGGATCTTAAGCTAACTCATGACCTAGTTATAAAATTAAGTGTTTACCAATTTACAAATGTATACAATATACCTAAAATTACAAAACATTATGCCGCCTAAATGACCAAATACGGTTGTGTTAGCTTAATCTGATATTTCTCTCTCACTCTGAGAGTGCACTAATGCACTAATAAAGAATGTCCAACAATGCAGCATCAACAATACATTCATATCTACGTTCACAAAATTGTGTCTGGTACTGTATCGTACAGCTTTCGATGCTACAGAATATCCCATTCAACACTATCTATTACTATTGAGTGGATGGCAATAAATAGAAGAAGCTGATTTATACATTAGTAAATTCTTCACTTGTTACGTTTTAATGGGGCAACCGCATTTAGAAAATCTCTAGTTTGACACAAACCTGGGTTTAGCTAGTGTAACCCAATCCTGGGGCTTACCGACTTTTTGAAACACACCCCTAAGGCACCATGTGTATAAATGTAAGGAGCCGTTAGGAGCAGTGAGAACCAACCACCTTCAAAGTAATTTCAACAATTATTCCCATAATACAGTCAAGGCCTCTTTTTACTACCATAGATGATCTAGAGGGCAGAGTTTTATGCCACATTAGTCGCTGCTCTACCATAAAGAACGATGAAGGGAAAGAAATTGGCCACCAACATACATGTGCACACCCTTTTTATTTGACATAATATGACATAAAAGCAAAGCTCATATCGTGAAAAGCCCCTTATGTTATTGCTTCTGTTAAAACATGTTTACAATATAATCTCAGTAAACTGTGATGTTGTCCTGTCCACTTTGACAAAAGTGGTGGTTCAGACTTAGAGGCTAAATTGGTAGGTATCAGTACCAGCTACACCTCTGTAATTGGGCAGATTTTAGAGAGGTGCTATGAAATACACCCCTGCAACTTTAATAAGTTCCAGAGTACTGGGCTCCAGGTTGCTGCTCCCAAGGTGCTGGTCTGAGTTAGCTAACATTTATCACATAAACATCTAACAGCGCTGCTGCTAAAGCAGACAAATGCCTTCCTGCTCTGCAATCCCTTCCGTAGCCATCAGAATCAGGGCAACAAATCCAGCTTTAATAGTTATCTATGGAGTCTCTCGCATGCAATGAACACCCACATTTATTTCTCTGCTTTCTCCCGATGAGGGTAAGTGGATCAATTAGTGAAGACTACAAGTTCAGCATCTTTACACATAGTATCAATTGTTAAGTTGAGCAACAGCAGGTCCCTAGATTATCTCAGATCTGTACCTCCCCTCACTCCCATCCCTCCTTCTCTCCCTCCACCAGATCCGAAGCTAGCCTCATTACAAATGATCCTCTGATACACACAACCTTGGCACACACCTTCTCGCTAATGGCCCACAGATTGATTTTTAATTAGTAACACTTTTGGACGGTGGCCAACTCAAATGGACTTTTATGAAAAACTAATCACCTTTTAGCTTTAAGTGTTAAAAGGTGTAAGTGAACAGTTTGAAGCTGTGGTTGGATATTCACAATAAATGGAACTACTAATTATTCACAAGCTTAACATTTGTATCGTTTATACTGCTGGTGTGATATATTCAAGGAAAAACATTTATCACCACACAGAGCACAAAAATGACCTTTGAGTTTTTAAAAGTTCTGTGCTGAGAGGACAGCGGTGGAGTCGATGGAAAGTGGGTCAGGTCAGATATTGTCTGGGTTGCTGAACATTTTGGGCCAATGAAATGTCAGTCCACATTAAACATGCAGGTCAGATGAGACCAAAACGGTGTACCCAGTGAGTTCATCTGGCATGAGTTCATTATCAAAGTGTACCCAGCTTTGATAAACTGGGCCAGTATTTATCATGGCAAAAAGAGACACGCACAACATCTGCAACATTTTAGGCCCAGATGTGCTCACTGTGATTTGCTGGGTCAAGCCCATGAAGTCTGCTGCAGAAGAGTACGCAGGCTATATTTCATCTATCTTGTCGGATTATTTTCAAGGCATGCTTTTTTTCCGGATCCTGCATGTCTTATATTTTATATTTAGATATAATATTACACTGGATGTACAGTGTTGTTGCTCAACATATTCTTTATAAATTGTCACTCTTGGGTTGTTATTCCTGTATATTCTCATACAACATCTGTCTCTGCTGCTCCTCCTGAGGTTCCTCTCTTTATCTTTCCATTAAATATTCTTTTGTTGAGTTATTCTTACACGCACTACGAGGGAGTAAGGATGGAGGGTGTTGTACTGATTGGAAAGCCCGTTGAGGCAGATTTGTGATTTTGTGAATGACTTGACTTGACAGTGTATATCATGTTAAACCATTTGCCAGAATAAAGACTGTGAAAGAGTGTGGTGTCAAAAAAGACTTATTCTGTTGAATTAGTTTGAGACATAATAGATATACTTTATCTACTAAAGAAGTTTCAAAACATTTGCTGTTGTAAAAAAAAAATGGGTCTGTGTGTCTGTAAGTATAGAGGATCTTGTGGACATGCATGGGCAACCTATGTTCCCTTTCGTAACACTTTACACTGAATGACATTAAGCACCTAAAACCAAAATTAAATAATGACTTTAGGATCTAGGTGTTTTTTTTACTGAAATAGTTTTCCTTGTGCACAAGCCACAGTTTAGTTTAGCATATTGCATGTTTGCGTTTGTGTGCTTAATTTGCCGGTATGTGTGTTTACCTTGCTCAGGGGGGTATTCATACTTTCTTGGGTGTTCAGGGCTATCACACATTCGCTGCGGCTCACACACACACTAACACATCTGACCTAACAATCCACTCAACAGTAATTTATCGCTGTGATCCATCATTATCATGTTTTATTATGGCCACCGTTGGAGATATTATTCACAAATAGGCACACGCTGTAGCGATGACAGTGAGGGAGAGGGATGTCCTTTACCTTTGTCCTTTGCCAGGAGCCTTCAGGAGTCTCTGAGGCCCCGTATGCAGGAGACCAGACCCTGAATGGGCAGGGAAGCTGGGGATCTGGGGAGCAGGAACTTGCCCTGTTAGCCCGCTGCATTGTGGGCTAGCAGGACTCCCATTAAGTGCCCAAGAGAGAGAGAGTGAGACAGAGAGAGCGAGAGAGCACACCACAGGAACAGCAGAGCGGTGTCGGTGCCGTGTCACATGACCACGTTTGTATTCGGTAGCCATAACTCACTGCTTGTGCGTGGGGATTGATCCCAGGCTGGACACCCCCCGGAGGAGCCCTGGCACTCAGCGGTGTTTGATCCCTCAGATTAATGCAATAGGGATTCCCGGTCCAGGCCTTTGTCTCTAGCCAAACACTTAACGTCCCCCGAATTTGTATCCAGCAAAGGTTGAGTCCCATGTTTATTTGGGTAATGAATTGCTGTAATTAATGCACCTATTGATTCCTCCTCAGTGTCTCCTACAAAGGCCAGTCCGATATCTAATTTAAAGGGAGTGGGAGTGTTAGCAAGAGGATGAGGAAAGGGGAGGAGAGCCTAGTATAGGCAAAACAATTGCACTATGTGCTCGTAGAATGAGAGTGTAATTGTTCAATGAATCACATTTGAATACATTCAATTAAATCTTTCAAGTTGAGGGCGTTTGTTCTGTGCGTGTGCCGTTATATCACTTTGGTTTCCCTCTCCTGTTGTAATAAAAATGTAAATCCTTGGAGGGCATCTGAGAGCCGATGAGGACGTTTGCCAAGTAGCATCTCAGAGCTCTGGTGTCATGCTAATAACCACAATGCAATTTCCTCGCACAAACAGGCAAGAGTGCATTAGCATATAATCCCCTGGAATTATGACTATACTAATCTCCATCACCGTGCCCTCTCACAGGAATTCTGCATGAGCACTTACAAAAACTGTTGCTGCTTGTAGAGGAATCTTCCACTTGCACTTCAAGGACGGGAGGTTTGTAGTTATCGCACTATGGTGACAATGTAATATTCGTTGCAGTCTGGATCCTGTGTGTGTGGTATGGCTCTTGTGTCTTTTCCTTCATCTGAGACCTTTGTAGGGCTCCTTTAAATGCTGTTTATGTCCGTCCCCTTGCCGCGAGGCTGTGTGCCGGTGCCCTGTGTAAACACCTGGTCAACGCCGCTGTGCATCGTCTGACCACAGAACAATGAACAGCCAGCTGGTCCATCTATTATTGTTTATTGAGGTTCACCTCAAGAATTGCATTTGTCCCCCTGTGAGTAATTACAAGAAAATGAGCCTTTGACCTTTGATGTATATTGGAAAATAAAAACTTTAAGAGTAATATTGTCAATATGTGTGTATTGATCACAATTGTAATTACTACTAAATACCTTGACAGTCCAAAGGTGGGTGGTTTTACTGTTTGAAAGATGTCTGCTGCAACGTAATAAATTACAGCACAGAAAACAGATAACATTACTCTAATCATCAGGTAGACTATTAGATTTGTTCTTGCTTACTTTTAAGTGTGATATTTAAATTGGTTTGATATTCAAGGAGAGATTGTGTGAGTAACAACAATGTAACAGGGCTAGTTATTCAGCTCATTAATAATACGCTTTAACTAAATCATAGCCTGCAGTTCAGTCTATCGCTCGGTTTTCACCATTCTAACAACAGTGATGATGAATAATGATTCCTTCTAACCTCCTAGATTTTCTAAGAACCTATGGCATGCCTTATTAAAGACAAAATAGGTAGAAGACTAATTAAGCAGACCAAATAGGAATGACGGCATGCCCAACTGCCAGAGCCAAGTAAGGGCTTGAAAAATGGCTCCTCTGCTATTTCAATTAATCAGTTGTATTTTGCTTAATTTTGTTTGACGTTGGCAGAGGAAACGTCCTCTGGGAGTATCTGTCCTTTGACCACTAATGCTTTAGTAATTCTTCCATCAGTAGAACCCATGATTGAAACAATCAAGTGTGTGTGTGTGTGTGTGTCTGCGAGTGTGTGTGCACCTTCATTTGGGCCAGTGTTGGTGTGCATGTACCTACATGTATGACTGTATTCTAGCCTACATACAGTGAATATATGCACCTGTTCACAACAGAGCAGTGTGCGTCAGTCTTTCATTCATTCATTTGTGGTGCGTTCATCTTCTTTTTTCTTTCTTCCCCTCTGGAGATGAGTATGGAGGTTGATTGCAAAGCCCACACAACTGAGAGTGGAACCTGATTAACCTTACAGTGACTCCAGAAGCATGTGACCACCGCTGCTTCCCCTTTTCTCCATCCCATAGCCCAGTAAGGAGATGCTGAACTTAACCTCTGCTACAGTGATGAATTAACAATAGAACAATTCAATGCCCCAGTAATTACCAAACACTTTGGACACGGCAACATTTTTCAGCTCTGCCACACAGGTTTGTCACTATTGGTGGCTTTCACCTGGAATCCTGGGGCTCTTTGCTCTTCCTAACTTTGTTTTCTCTGTCGCAGATTAGATCTGCCACCCCATTACAGATTCATTTTCCTAATTTTTCATGTCTGCGCCGCGCCCCATCTGCACAGGGCTGATAATTGTGGGGACCAGCCCTGGTGATTAACATCAGCAGAATTAATTACGCCCGCCATTAAGGCTCCAGGTTGCACACAATGATCAAGAGAAATTAACTTTCTCCCAGGCCCCTAAATCATCTCACCTTCAAGTGGAGTGATGGCAAAGAGACAGGCCCGGAGTCCTGGACCCCGCTCCGCACCTTCTTAACCAAACATGAGGTGCGCATCCCACACCTGCACTGCTACCCACCAAGGAGATTATAGCCGTGGCTGATGGGTATCAATTACGCTGCCTTATGTGGAGGGATGAGTGAGAGGTATCCAGGGTCTGGTGACTAATGGACCTGGGTTGGAGCCACCCTGCAGCTGGAGACCAGGGAGCTGACTGTTTCTCTGGGCAGGGAGCAGCAGCCAGATGCTGAGGGGCTCAGTTCAACGGCCTGACACACACATGTATATATCTGCACACATTTGACTGTGCACTCTGGAGTAGGGTGACCGATAAGGAAAAAGTCTTTGTCATCGTAGTCAGACTGCATCAGTTTATCAGTTTGTTTTCCTATACAACTTTATCTTGATGATCTACGATTTGAAGACCATTTTTACAACATTTGAGATGTTATATCGTGGTTTTCTTGAAGCCCGTACAGTCGATGAGCCTCCTTAGATGAGCATGGCTCCTCAGAGAGAAAGTGATGTGTTTGTAAGCTATGCTAATGAAGCAGGCCCCATGCCCCTGCAGCAGGGAGAACAGTGGTAATGTCAGGAGGAGATAAGCAAATTGCGTCCGTATCATATTGACTTGTCAAGGTTAAGCAGTGTAAGCAGGGGGAGGAGTAAGAGGCAAAAGCTCCTCCATCCTCCTCACTCCCTCTGACTTTTGAAAAAGATACATGAGAGGCAGCAGAAGAAGGTGAACAAGTGAACAAGAAGAGTAAGAGAGAGGTGGCTTTACCTCGAAGCAACTAACCTCCAAACCTCCTGTTGAGATAGCAATCACACAGAGCAGACAACAGACACACGTTTGTACGGGGAAGGTTTGGCTCTCTGCTCTCGTTTAGATTGATTTGATTTAGCTCCACAGGATCTAATTAAGCTCAGGCTCAAACCTCTTTGGAGTTTCAGTAGCCATATTGTGAATGTCAGACTTTGAGAAATGGCCATGAGCGATCAAACCTGCGTATGTGTGTTTTTATGAACACGCATCACAGTGATAGAATAATGGCTGTCAATGGATATATGGTAATAAAATCTGACGATCGTTATGCATAAGGGACCAGATATAAATTTTAATGACAGCGAATGCTACGTGTAGTAAACATAATAACTAAACCAGTAACAATAATGGCTCTGCCAAGTTAATGTGAGCAAAAAAAGTGGAAAAATGCAGTGGAAAAAAATCAGCACTGCCTGAGGTTCATCCCATGGTGATTGTCACAGAGCTTCCCTTTCCCTCTAATTAGCTGTAGCAGTTTTGCTCGAATTCAGCATATAATCCCCTGGATGAAGTGTAGTCAGCATCTTTCCTTTTCCTAAAAGCACGAGAGGTGCAGTATCATCAACTCCATCTTCGCTCCAACACTGCCTCCGGATGATTTAATAAGGTTAAAAGACTAGTCAGCAATTACCCCCCGCTCAGTGGAGGAAAACTCTGAAACACAATAGCATTACAGCTGTAGACAAATTCCAGACACTACATCCACAAACAAATTGGTTATCTCTTTCTTTTACAATCCACCTTTTTTTTTAAGTTACACACACATTTGTTAACAAGTTATTTTACCTTTGATTTTCTGGGTGGGGTTTGTGTGTCTATCCCAGAGCCGTGTAATGTTCAGGCTGAGATAGTCCAGAGAGTGTCATAGAGTGACATTTACTGCCTCTGCTGTGGGGAAACAGGTAAGCAGAGCACACCATCTACAAAGTAGTCCCCTTTGACACCAGCACTCTACAAATCAGGGCTGAAGGGCAGGGCAGAATGGGGGCACTGACACAGAGAGGTCCTTAAGAGTTCCAGCGTGGCCCAGGAATGTGGCAGAGCGAAGGCAGCTGAACAACCAGACGTCTGGGATTTGTCTTGCACCATGTTTGATTTTACTAACCTCACCATAAGACAACTCCTGTAGAGAGAAGTCTGGCCATTTCCTGACCCACTAAGCTAACTCCATACTTGCTTTCCAGTGATAAAGGTTTCAAACGGGGTTATCCTCTCCACCACAGGACCCTTAAAAATGCTTGTGGGGGGTATCTGCTCTATTGAAATTAGTCCTCCTAGTTGCACTTATTAGATAATGCTTCCTGTATTAGTGGGGCAGCAGTGATAGCAGGCAGATTTACAGCTCTCTGCGGCAGGCAGCTCACCTTAACATGGGCTGTGTTAACTCTGCTCATTAAACAGAGGATGTCATCACTCCACGCCACCGCTGCATGTTACATGTCACACATATCCTCCATAGGCCAGCCTCTGTCCACCTCCGTCCACAACATCCTCTAAATCTGTCATTGCCATCTGGACCAGGGTCCCACATTTGACCACACCGCTCTGCTGCAGCATTGTGCATGCATGTGGTGGGCACATGTAGAGGGAGAAACACAGGTGTTTGTGTGTGCGAGTGGCACAAAGAGTATTACACACCCAACATTTCCTCCACTCACTGCATGTGTGGACGGACGTGTGGGACAGCGGACGGTCCATCCACATGGGGAGAGGTGTAGGCGTGACGCTCATTACAGACCCAACTCTGTACACAGGCCAGATAAGCAGAACAGGACAAGATAAGGAAGCGTGGCTGGCTACAGCAAATTGCAGCCAGATATTCTGATGCCACCACCAGATGAAACAGCATCCTGTCGCTCTCTGAACATTTACTTTGTTCAACCATGAAAGCATTATTTTAAAACTATTTTCTGTTTTGTTCAATGCGTTGTTTACTGTAAGAAAAGCAAGCAAATTCAAAATAGATACAGGAAATTACACATAATCTATAATCATACAGTGTTTTATCAGATATATCCCATTACAACTGTTGTAGAACATATAGTGAATTGTATTTACTTGTATTGTATTATTATTGAAACAATTTCTGAGACTTTGTTCTATAAATATTTGCTTAAGAAGAGAGAAATGGGCTAATGGCAATGAACTCAACCTCATGCTTAAGGCTCCCTCCAAAGTTGTGTCTAAGCATTGCATGTCATTTATTTTTCAGTTATATTTCAGTTTCCACATAAGTTTTCATGAATCACAATGTGAAGCAAATACAAAAGGAAATCTTCAAGGAAACGGTCAAATTTGTAAAAAATAAAATAAAATGTAACCATAATTTATTTAAATTTGCACTAAAGTAAAATCTGGTTGAATGTCAGAATCAAACAAATATTATCTAATTATTATTATATTATTTACTTAAAGTGTATCACACGTCACCATTGGCATATTCTGGATTTCTTTGTTTATCAAATTGTTCATTTCATTGACATTTTGCATTCTTAATAAATCTTTCCTTATTAGCAGCTGTTTGAGAAGTTTCCAAAAATACTGAAAGCACTATTTTCCTATCTATATACGTTGTATCATTTCATTGTCTGGGACATGTTTATTATGGGCATTGTATGATAAAAATGGATTTCTATAAAGTCTGAAAATGTGTTGAAATGCACTGATATTAATCATTTTTCTAACAGGATAAAGGGCCATTGAGGATTTGCCTGGGTCGACTTGCAAAATGACCCATGCCAGCACTGGCTATTATCTTACATTATTCATCGACTCCTGGGGCCACGCGAGCCTTATGGTTGTTCTTCTTTAAATGGAGTATCGTCTAATTCAAAACATAGAAATGTGTTTATCTGACTGCACATGGCAATGTTTATATGTATGTGTATATAACTATATCAAGGTTTTGTGTCAGTGTGTACATGTGTTCATGTATCTGTGTTTACAAGTCCATGCCTGGTTTTTGAGCGCACGTGTGTGTCTCTCTCTTTCTCTGTGTGTATTCATGTCTGTAAAGCAGTATTGGATCACCAGGTGCGAAGGTCATAATTCAGCTGCTTCATAGTGATGCAGATAATGTTTACTGTGTTCAAGTGGTGCCATTAGACATCATGTCTGCCGAAATTTAGCCGTTGCCTCTCATCCAATAGATTGCTCCTCTCATCATCAACAGTGCAATCATTCTCAGTGATAGTAAAGCACAGGGGAGGAAAGAGGAGCCGGCCCTCCAAGATGGATGTGTGTTATTGTTTGTGGGATGACAGTGTGTTTCAATCAGGTCCTCTGTGCTCTAATCCCAGGTAGAGCTTTTGAAGTGCTGAGTCAGTTACTGCTTCATCGATCCATCACAGTGGGTTAGTAGTGGGCAGGTGTACTCCGCGGATCCCAGGAGACCGAGGAAACACCTGCCCTGCACTGCTTGGGACTTCATCATCCCACCATCCCTTTGTCTCGTTCTGCCGGGAGCTCAACGTCGGGCCACAGAAAACTGTGAAAGCAGCACTTTTGTGGTTGTTTGTTGCCCGTACACAAAAATTAGAGGAAGGGAGAGATGATTTTCCCTTGACTCCCACAACTGCCCCCTGCCGTATTTCTCACCCATGAAGAAGGGACTTGCACTGAATGGACCGCACACAACTACCTTGGAGCAGATCACTGCAGGTTCACACCATTTAAACAGAGAGCGGGCATGCAGGGTGACACACAAATGCAGTCCCCAAATCTTAATTTTATTACAAAAACGCTGTGTTATCAAAATGAAAACACTTTTACGATAGCTGTAGAGGAGGATGCCTTTAGAAGTGCATTGAGAAAAGCATGGTGGTTATTATTACATCTGAGAGCAGTGTGCCAGCGAGGGGTGAGAGTCTATGTTTCTCCTGCTGCAGGCAGTCAATTAGTGCCAGAGGGAAACACAGCACTCCTCTGTTGCTCTTCACTGAGCAGCTGTAAATAAAGGTTTTTATTACACCACACTATCTGCGTCTCTTCTCTGGACATCAATAGGCCAATACATTGGACTGTTTCCTAACATAACCACTCCTCCTCTTTCTATTTCTCACAAAAAAATCAAAGATGGAAGGTCACGGTCACTGGCTCAAAAACCCCAAAAATGATCACATTCTTGGATTGATTGGTATTTTTGTGCTGCTTTACCATCAACTCTCATGCCTTGAATCCTATCGATGCATTATTCATTTGGAAAAGCATTGACAAACCAAACAACCCAACACACTTTATTGCTCCCACAGTGCATTTGGAGAAAACCTGCAATTATCTGTCCATATACAGGGGAAGGAGAAAAATACTCCAAGCCCATCCTGACCTGTAGCTCATTTAAAAAGGCTTTGTCCTGGCCTGTCTGACAGTATCAATACACAGTGTGATGGCCTCCATGTATCAGATGAAAAGAATCGGTCAATATTTAAAAGCAAACTAAGTGCATAGATGTTCATAGATATATGAAAACCGCGTATGAGTCCCTCGGGAACTCAAGCAAAACACAATGTAAGAGTGAACAGCAAAGTTGAACAATTCTCCCAGCAGAAAAAGTTATATAGACACAACGTTGAAAGAAATGTGAGGATCTTTATAACCCTAGACTCTGTAACACATTATACTTATATTTTCTACATTTTCATAACTAAGCATACAGTATATATATATAAATGTTTTAGTCCAAGAACATGCTAATGTCAATTTTCACCACATATCATTGCAACATTTTGGGAAACCAGTATTTAAAATATATGTGTGTTCATTGGCCTGAGATTTATTTGTAATATATTTTAAATTGCACACATAACTATGATGTTGGACTCTAAAACCTTCTTTTACTCACTATGCTGTATACTGTGTAATCAGATTCTATAAGGAAATTGATTCTTCTTATGGGTAGAAATATAGAAAATAATTGCATAGGTGAAAATATGGAAAATACAGAAGTGTCCCTATACGAATATGATTGTTTTTTCATATTTTATCGTGTATGCTGTTATCCTGCTAAACATGTTATTCTGGTGTAAGATGGAAAACATATTCTTTGTTGTGTTTGTAGTTTAAAAAGCACATGAATTCCTTGTGATGCATCTGATGCAGTGATGTGTTCTGTTTCAACTACTGCAGATACACGCACATTTTAGGACAAAAAGAACCAAAATGCAAGGCCACTGTAACCAACTTTAGCTCCTGTAAATTGAATGCTGATTCTATTTATATTCAGTGTGATTTACACCCAGTTTCCTCTATGCAAGTGAACAGGAAACAGATGCTAGGAATTGTTCTTTCCCTAAATTCCTCAGAGAGAGATTTTAGTCAACACCGACGTGTGAGATTGGCTTTGTACTTGCATGCGAAAAGGTAGTAGACAGTGACTAAATTGACTCTCTGGTTTCCCTGCTCTGAATCTCCATTTCCTCAGAGTTTCCACTTGCGTACGTCCGTCTACCTTATGGCAGGCAGGCTTCCCTAATGGAGTCATGGAGCCAAGTCTACGCTTTCTCAGGACAAGGTCAACCTTGACACCCAAGGCACCACAGACATCAAGGTTTGTGAGGACATTAAGTTCATAAAAATATTTCAGTGACATATGATGAGACAAGGTAAACACATATAACTTATGTAGCTAAAAAAAAAAAAGGTAATTAAAACAGTTGCAGTATAATCTATTGAAAGAAAGTAATGCTGTTTTAAATAAACAAATCATCTGGCAACAGCCCCAGTAATAAAGTGCACTTTCGCTACGCAACAGCTAACAGGCCAACAATAAAAATGTGTTCCCCATAATTACATTAATTAAGGAAACAAATACAATTAAGTTTTTGAAATGATTGCAGATAATCACGTAGCCAGACCTGTGACACGAGGGGAAAATAATAATTTAGTATCGAGGTATTTTGTTTGACATTTACAAGGTGATATGATTTGAAAATAAAAGGCCTCTCTTTTCATGGACCATGGTGCCATCTAGAGGAGGCTGAAAATGAAAGGAGAATCAGGCACAGTATGGCCATCATTTATAGCTTATATATTGTTAGTGTAGTTATGTGCTTTGTGCAAATACTAAGGCGTGTGTTTGGGCATGTTTGGGTTCCCAGGTAATTTTTGTGCTAGAGTGGATTAGGTGGATTTAGTGGAAAGGAAACCCTGCAGGCTTAGCTGGTCTTAATGTATGATCCTTAACACTGGCACCTTGTGTGGAGAATTATGATATGGTGCCACCTACTGTTGGATCACTTCCTATATAAATGAATTTAGTGCAATCAGAGCAGCAATGCTGTATTGATCTAATCCAATTAAACCGATACAAAGATCAAAAAATGGTAGTGAGTGTGTGAGTGTGTGTGTGTGTGTGTGTGTGTGTGTCTGTACTCTATATTTTCATCCCTTGCCACCTGATAAGAATAAAAGGGGGAAAGGTTATATTCATGCCATCCCTCACCTCACAAATGATTTGCAGCCACTGGCTCCTCCCTCACAAAGATTTACTGTACATGAAATTTTTGCTGACATGGTACTCTTCGGCCGCTGCGTCTCAGATATATAGCAAACCATAATTTGGAGGTGTAAAATGGGTATAAAACCTGCATTAATTATTTAATCGTGGTTCTAAGTGCTGCCTTTTAGTCCACACCAGGATGTCATCCCCCTCTATTTCAGGGGATCGTTATATCACTCATTTGTCCCAGAAACAAATTACAATCAAGACCGAGATTGTATATGGTAAATCAGAGCAAACCAAGACTTTTTTATTGCTGTCATTAACTATTACTTTTATTAATTTTTCACTCCATTTGATACAAGTGAACTGCTAATTGCATTTAAATCTCTGTTTTCTAGCGCTATATGTAGTTGGAGGCCCACTGGAATATGCATCAATGATAAATACACAAAACTACAGCGGTAAAACAGAATCTAAGACTGAAGAATTAAAAACCTGTTTCTTAAAAACGCCGTATGAAAGGACAAAGCAGCCACTACAAGTGCACAGAATAGAAATGTCCCTGGCAGGTAGCAGTGTGTGGGACCTGTGATATATCTTTGTGTCAGGGGGCAGTTAGGTACAAAGACTGCGGGGTGTGATCAACAACCAAACAAACATGTTGTCCTGAGGTTGGGGCGGGGAGGTGTACACAGAGCATCCATCAAACTACATCTGTGAGAGGCTGATACTGTACTGTTTACTCTCACTACACTTGCTACCCCCAGCTCAGCTCCACCTCGCAAATTCAAATGTAGACCTTTAATTATCAGATTTCTTTTATCAGACCCGCAGTAATGATTGCTGGACATTTGTTCATTGTGGTCACAGCCTGTGACTCACAGGTCTGTCTGGGATATGGTAATGGAGAACATGTAACACAGAATAAGGAACAACTTCACCTGCTGGCAAGTTACATACATACTTTATTATAAGGAATACCATTATACCAAAATGCATATGTGTTAATAATACAGCTGCTCAATGCTATAAACATTGTTTTCATCAACAATCATCAACAGTTATTCTTAAACTTGACGTACTGCGATTTCAGGCAGTTGCACACATTGACTTGCTCTTCTTAACTATGGAGATGATTCAGATACAACTGACAGCGGTGGAAGAAGTATCCGGGGTCTTTTACTCGAATGAAAGGGGCAATATCACAATTATATTTTTAAATGACACTACATTTGAAAGTCCTGCATTCAAAAGGCTTTTTAACAGCAATATACACTTAAAGTAACAAAAGTAAGAAGTATTCATAATGTAGGCAGCATTTGTATGATGCATTTTATTAAGATGGAGCTCATTCCAACTAGTTTATTCACTGTTGGGTAGTTGAAGGCGTCGCATTTTATAAGCATTTAAAATGCAAGGCATCATATGTTTTGCATGTAAAATATGAATGTATTCATATTTATTATTCAATCTACAGCAACTATGTGTAAGTCTATAGCTGATTGATAAATATTCTGGTGTAAAATGCAGTGAAGTATGAAATAATAACATGTACCTGAGTAAATGTGTGTTACTTTCCTCCACTGACACGTGGTAATAAATATCAGATACTGTCATTAATTAAACAAATGCAAAGTAAACCGTTTAAGAAATTAATGACAATACATCATCTATATCGCCAAAATCAGTGATTTTTATCTTTTCGTTTCAGGAAAACATCAGCTATGTGGAACTAAAGTTGGTATACATGGTAATAATTGGTCAAATGATGATTTTCATTAAAATAGAAGTAATCGAATACTACATAATGTATCCTAATGCTTGTTTGGGTTGTAACTCTTTAGCTTGTTCCAATACTGTACAGACACACCATGACATCCATCCATCTGCTCTACTTCAACAACAGTAGGTAGCACAGGCTTTAGATTCTACATGTAACGTTGGTGCATCCACAACAGGCATCCACTGCAAATACACAGATAATATATCGCAGCCCTTTATTGTCTGCAATACCATTACCATCCTCAAATGGTCCAACAGGGTCCAATCTTCAATGATGAAGATGTTTTTTTCACATGTTCCCACACGGCAAGGCATCAAAAATAAATATGTAAAACAATAAAAAAAAGGATATTAGTATTACTGTTTTCAATAATGTTCCCTAACTAAGGGTAGCTTAATGTATATGCTCAGCAGTTGAAATAATGTTACCAATTCCTCACACTCATGAGGAGTTCAATTAAAGAAAAAAATGTAGCCCACAGTAAAAACTGTAATGCGGCTGTGATTTACTCGTGTTTTTAACGATAAGAGGAACAAAGCAATTTCTGCTCAACTATTTGCTCGTATTGTAAGCCTACACATGAATCCATTATATCTCAGCAAATACAGTAACTGAAGTAGAAGAAGAGGAGCTAAACACAGTCCGTCTCTTGAATTTGAACTATGGACTGATCATAAATACTCATCATTAACAGTGTCAGAAAAACATTACCCTTTTTATTGGGGCTGTATTTTCCTCGCACACTACAATAAAGTTAATGACAGACATTGTCTTAACCATAAAACAGTCATATATTCGGACGCCAGTCAGCTTCAACAGGGCTCAGTAGCATCTGGCTCATAAATCAAACTTGCCCAGTGAAGCATTGTTGTCAGAGAGACTTGATTTGAAAACACAGATGTATGTCATGTTTCCACAATTACAGCTGAATATAACTTGAATATCAGACTTGGAACACTTTTAACCAGGCATGCTCTGAGGCCATTTGGACTGAGAAATTGATGCTTAATGTGTAACATCATGCCGTTATGCTATAATGAATTAATGTGAGATGAGAGCGCTGTTTGTGGTGATACTACTAACAAATTGATAAATAAAATACATCCGTCTAATACTTTACAATAACACTTCAGTGAATATACAACTCTGTCAAGTTAATTTGGTTTGTTTCGACACAATTAGATCTGTATTCCCCTCCGTGGTCACCTTTTGAAATTTATATCCTGTTGAGTGTCTTTCAATTAGCGCTGCTGAGGATGGACTGTGAAAACTGGTTTAATTTTGCTGCTTTTTCTGTCTGAGTTATTCTTTTCATTTTACAATTAAATAGTATTTTGCAGAATCTGATGCAGTGCTATTTCTGTCAGCTGCCTTACCTTGAACAGCAACAAATAAAAAAAAAATAATGACTACTAAACTGGAAACATAGACCTAATGTTCTGATTATCAAAATGAACTCCCACTGTAGTTGTGATGTTTTGTGATCAGTTACAACATGAATAATTGTGTTATATGGAAAGGAGTTTAATTGCAACATTCACATGGGGTGCCAAACACTGGAGGAATACATTAAGAAACCGTATATGGCTCAATATATGCCTGTAGTGGTCACAGCAGCACAAATGGTAAAAAAAAAAAAAAACAGCACATGCTACTACCTGCAAGTCCTGGAGGACCTTCTCATACCCAGATTCTGCAACTGTCCCAAGCTCCCTGCATGTCAAATGGTTTAGTTATTTGATTAATGACAGAGTTGTAAGTGAATCAGCACCAATAAAGTGCAATATCAACTAAGTTCAGTCTTGCATTATTAGCTTATTTTCATGTCTTATAGTGTACATATATTATAGTGTGTATACACTGTGTCAAAATGTAGTTTTAAGAGCTTTATTTTGTTTTGTTTTGTGTTGCATGTTGTACATCCCTACATGCATGCGTATTCCTAAAGATTTGATTCAATCAAATTACCACAAACTAAAGCGTTGTTCCAGCGCAAAAAAAACGAGTTGCGGGAACTTCAAGGTCCCAGTGTACATACATATTGTCCAGAGGGTAATGGGTACATTTCGAACAGGGCACTAGTCTTACTCACACCAGTAAGACATGACAGAAATTGAAACATAAAATAAATTGGTTTAAATGCATTCAAGCTTTTGAACAATTGCGTTTTTAATGTCAAATTTTAGCTACTCTTGCTGTCCGGCTGGCTCATAAGATATCCACTTTGTTTAATAGCCTATAGTCCTATTTAGCCTATATTTTTTATTTGAGCTGGATAATTCTGTTTGAAGTAGGCTATTTTTATGCATCTTTATTCGAAAGAGCCAGTTTCTGCTCCTGTTTCAATTGCAAAAAACGGTCTCAAATAGTAGCTCACCAACAGATACATTTAATTAAATGATGGGTTGCTTCCCAATTGAGATTACAAATGGTAATCATATTAAATTCCACACTCAACAGTCTCAATTATTCAGCCACACCAAATAGAAACCCACAGTGTTTGAATTTTCCACTCATTTTATGTTTTTTACTTGGAGACTAACAGCACTCCACTGGGTTTCTTTTGAATTCATGTCCAAGTCAATATGAACTGAGGTCTGGGTCTGGGTGAGCATTAATTGTTCTGTCAAGACCGGTTTAACCAGTAGATGGCGCAAATGTATACATTTAATCATCTTTGTTTTTCATTGCACACAGCCAGACAGCAAAAAGGGAGAAAGTGTCCGAACACAACTTTATATTGTAATAAAAATTCAATTTTGTATAATAATGTGCATACATGAACCACAGTAGCTATCATGCACTATGTTTAAATTTGGATTATATTCCAGGACAGACTGACATGACAGACATGGTTCCTCCTGATCACGTGATCGGCTCAGCTCCGCGGCCATGAACATCTGCAAAATGGAGGTGAAGTGCTCGTAAATGTTGCAAATTGAATAAGGTTATTTTTAAACCGCATGCAAGCTATTGTTACTATTTAACTTAAGTGTAACGTTGACGAAGGAATGCACAGTGTTGTATTGAAATATGTTGTATTGAAATGTGTAGCTCCTCTGTAGCTTGAACGTTTCTCAAGCTGCAGCGCTGTTTACAGTCGCTAACGCTGCAGCTAAGCTAACATAAGCTAATGGTGGTCAAAACCACCGGAGAGCTGTGTTGTGGTACAGTTTCAGTTTACTGTTACATTTAAGTCTGTTGTTTGGTTTCTTAAACCCACATTACTCGTTATAGCTGATAGATAAATTGTGTTTTTTGATAATAAGGGTAATTTCTAACCTGCAGCATTCCTGAAGTAAGCTAACGCTAGCTGCCAAAACTTAGGCCTGTTGTAACCTGTAGTATCATTGCGGCCTCAGGCTGATTTTTTTAAATATAATTTAATTTATATACTGTAGCCATGATTATTTTTGTCCGTGCACTGGGTTTATTTGACAGCCGAATTGTACACGACACTGTAATTTAACATTAGCTTAGCATGCGTCTATCCTACATTGACTATCAGTACAATGTAGTTTCAGTCTGCAGGTATGTGTGACTGTATTCATCTGCAAAAGCAGAGTAACGTTATGCAACCATGCAGTATTTATTCAACTAGTTTCCTGTAACACTATTTACAGCTGCAATGATGTGTTTTTTTCTTGTTATGCTTTCATAGGACCGTGAAGCTAAAGAACCCGAGCAACTCAGAAAGCTGTTTATTGGAGGTCTGAGCTTTGAAACCACCGAGGAGAGTTTACGGGCTCATTTTGAACAATGGGGAAGTCTGACGGACTGTGTGGTACGTACCGTTTATTGTTATCTGTGGCAATATGGTCTCCTACAATAATAGTAATAATAATAAACACTAACTTATAAAGCTATAGTCCAGTTAAAGTGTTCACACTACCATTGTGTATCTTTGTTGTTTCTAGGTCATGAGGGACCCCAACACCAAGCGATCAAGAGGGTTTGGCTTTGTGACATACGCTGCTGTGGAGGAAGTCGACGAAGCCATGACAGCAAGGCCTCATAAAGTTGATGGCCGTGTTGTTGAACCCAAGAGGGCCGTGTCCAGAGAGGTAAACAAATCCCAGACCTGAAGGCAGATACTAGAGCCATGTCGATGTTTGGTGTGTGTGCTCATACATGCACCCTGTTTCAGGACTCAAATAAACCAGGCGCCCATCTGACCGTGAAGAAGATCTTTGTTGGTGGGATTAAGGAGGACACTGAGGAGTACCACATAAGGGAGCATTTTGAGAAATATGGAAAGATTGAATGCATTGAAATCATGGAGGAACGCTCCACTGGGAAGAAGAGAGGATTCTGCTTTGTCTCCTTTGATGACCATGACACTGTGGACAAAATTGTTGGTATGTGATTTCAGAGCTAACACTGCTGTTGGGAAGCATCAAGCAATGTTTTATAAGTGTGTTGTTTTCTTGTTGATTTCCTTACAGCCCAGAAATTCCACACAATCAACTTCCACAATTGTGAGGTCAGAAAAGCTCTCTCAAAACAGGAAATGAGTACCATGTCCACTAACAGGGGTAAGCACACAATTAATGTAGAGTAAAGTTAGATTTCCTGATTATTATTGTATTCCTTTTGCCGCTCATTGATGTTAACAGCTCTAAAATGAAACCCTTTGTGCATATCAGGCAGGAGTGGAGGATCTGGAAACTTCATGGGGAGAGGTAGTAATTTTGGAGGTGGTGGCAACTTCGGTCGAGGTGAGTATTATTAGTATGCAGATTAATGTGCCTCTGGCCCTAACCACACTAATGCAGGTACTTTTGATAGTGGTGTTCACATTTCAATAGGAGTTGTGAGATCTAAGTTTCGCATCCACACTGACACTAAAGACAGTAAAATGATCTCGTCATTGTTAGATGATTTGCCATATTGACATGCAAAATGTGTGGCTAGAGAAAGTCTGAGGTGTCTTTCTAACATTGCTGCTTTTGAAGAAATTCATTGCATGTTTGTGAGTTGTTGACAGTCGCATGTCAGCTCTCTTAAGATGCTCTGTTGTCCCTTCCAATCTACAAGGCAAGACTGTCATTTTCAAATGTATCTCCTTTAGATTGAAACTGTTAGGCATGGGAAACAGGCCACAGCAGAGAGATTGTTTATCACATGAACCTACATTAGTGTGGACATGGTGTCATCTGTGAGGCTGCAAAAATACAACAAATTGGTCACAGTTTTAATGCATAACATATTTGTACCTTTATTTTTTAGGAGGCTACGGTGGAGGACGAGGTGGTTATGGCGAGGATTTTGACAATGGTGAGTTCCTGTAAAATTCTACTTTAACAGGTGCAAAATATTTGAATTTAATATCATTGCTCAACACCTGTGTTGTGTCTTCAAAAAATGCTTTGCAACAGTGTTATGTTAATGCCAATCGTGAGCTATTCGTGTCACAGTTATGAATAAGGTTATGTTGTAAGTTAGAGTTGTTTTTCACTGTTAAAGGTCCAGGAGGAAATTATGGTGGAGGAGGAGCAGGTTATGGAGGGGGCCGAGGGAGCTATGGAGGTGGGGGTCCAGGATATGGCAACCAGGGTGGTGGATTTGGTGGCAACTGCGATGGCGGTTACGGAGGCAATGACGGAGGTAAAAAGAAAAATGTATTGACTCCAGAATTGTGATTGTTAAACTAAGTGCTAAATGTAATTATTTGGAAACATGCTCTACTAAACACCTGAAATCAAGATTTAACTTAAAAATTGACACCTACATCTGCAGGATATGGAGGAGGAGGAAATTACAACGACTTTGGGAACTATGGTGGACAGCAGTCCAGCTATGGACCCATGAAGGGAAACAACTTTGGTGGCAGAAACTCGGGTGGACCTTATGGCGGTAAGTTTTACCATCAAACTCTCAAAATGACGCATCCAGTGACAACATTATAATTCCTGCTGAAAAGTATCCAACGTAATTTGCGGTGACCAATCCTTAACTGCAGGTGGCTATGGCTCTGGTGGAGGCGGCAGTGGTGGTGGTGGTGGTGGTGGTAGTGGTGGTGGTGGCGGCGGCAGCGGAGGGAGCTATGGCTCACGGCGATATTAATTATTTCATGTTTTGGTAAGTTGCATTCAGTTCCACACCACCCTCGTAGCACAGTACAGAGTGAGCCCATGAAAGTGCAGAATAACTATTTGTTCTATCCTGTATCCATTCAACAGGCTTCAGTTCTTAGCAGGAGAGGCGAGGAGGTGAGCAAAGGAAATGTCAGGAAAGCCGCAGGTTACTTTGAGGCAGTCATCTGAAAGCATTAGAGGAACACTCAAGTCAGACATTACTGCAGCTAAATCGGAGAAGTTTATGGAAGAAGGACTGTATACACAAGACATGAGTGCAGATGATACTCTTCCCTAATTGTGCTAGATGTTTCCCTACCAAGCTATTTTTTTTCTTGTGTGCGTCTGAAGTGTGTATATTGTGCCTATGGTATCAGGGGTAAAGAGTAAATTGTAATTTTTTTTTTTTTTTCAAATCTGAAGTCAGTTCTTAATAACTTTACTTTTTTATATGGCTTAGTTTTTTGCTGGTGAATTAATCTTTTGTCTTTTAACTTTTTGTTTTTGCCATATAGCATAGTTATATCAGGCCCTCAGAGGAGCTAGAATTACTCAATTTTTTTATTTCTGAAATTATTATGATTGCTCAATTGCAAGTGTCAAGTGTATTTTCATTTTGTATGTGAAGCACAGTATGTAAATCCTTCGTAGTACCAACAAATATATAAGCAGTCTGGATTAGAATTAAGGGAATCCCTCACAATTCTTGTTCCCAGCAAACCAAATTCTAGATTGTGCGAATATTTTGATTAGAAGAAAAAGACCGAATAAAATTGTGTAGTAAAGTAACAAGAGGTTCAGTGCATCATTGGTTCAGAAAAAGATCAAATGAGTTATTGATTTATCTGTTGCCTGCACATTGTGACTGTGAAGTTATTAAGCAAATCAGCCTGTCTAGAATTGTTCTTCTCTTTTTGGGAGTATTTAAGACTTCTGTGGGTGAAATAGTAAATATACTGTATTTATTTGTACAAGGGTCAATGAAGAGGGAGTTTTGGGTAGTCCTAGGCCAAGGGCCCATACACCACCTATGCCAGTGTTGAGCAAGTAGGATTATAACAGCCACAAGCACCTGCAGTTGGGCCCTTCAGCATCGCTAGTGTGGAAGATTGCAGATGACTGTCAGACAGGACGTCTTCAGCCCCAGCACAGTGGACCAGTCAGCATTTTGAGAGAGAAGTGAGAAGGCAGCATCGAGCACAACGCCCGTGGAGGAAGCTTGCAGTGTCGTTCCCGGTAGTGAGCATCTATCTCTTTCAAGGCTAGCTAAACCCTCCAGCAGCTGGTGCTAGCGAAGAAAGACTAGTTCCTGGACACATTGGAGATCCTGTTGAGTCAGAGATACTGCAGTTTTACCCACAAATGCTAGATTTCAGACATTAACGAGAAAAGGGAGTGAGTATTTCACAAAAAGCTGACTTAAGAAGATGGAGCAGGTAAGAGTAACCACTTTGCTTGATTTGCAGATGTGGAAAGAGGCATTCTCTTCTTGCTGAAAATCTGTAAAGACCTGATAACATGGAAGGTTCTGGATGGGTAAGACTTTTTCAAAATATTATCCAAGGCTGCTCATTTTGTAATCTTATCAGTGCACACGGTTATCATATAATGTGCAAGGGTTATTCTAAGGTAAACGGAGCAGGAAGACATCCAGTATTGCTCCACTTTGACGAGAATAAGCCTGTGACCTTAACCACACTGCTGGAAAATACCTTGGAGGCTAAATATGTTTCCATGTTATATTACCTTTGCTATCAGTCAGATAGTCCTGATACAGTTGATGGTGCCGAAACACCCATGGGGATGCAACAAATGATCATGCTCAGAAAACAAACACACATGCACTCAGTGGCCACTTTATTAGGCACACCTGTGCAATCTATTACGATTCAATACAGCACATCTACCATGAATTCTGCGTTTTTGTCAACATTGTTGGAAATGAGTGAATTTAATGATATATTTATTACAGAGGTCATAGTTAAAGGTGGTGTTGTACTGGACTACATTATATTGAGAGGTGTTGATAACCTTTTGTCCTCCCTATTAGCATAGGACAGAACACTTCTCAATATAATGTATTCCAGTAATACGACCATTAACTTTAACCTCAGTGTTAAAACAAATCTAATATCTGCTTTATGACTGTATGAAAACATTAAAAGTAGATAGGCAGATCAGTTGTATTGGATTGCATTAGATTGTACAGGTGTACCTAACAAAGGGGCCATTGAGTGTCTACTAATGCCAAGCTTTCACTCACGTCATGCAATGTTAAAATGTTCTCGTCAGTCTGTAAATAAGCAGAACGATGTAAATAGAAACAGATTTTTAACTCTAAAGGAACTTGATTGTTACTGCAAAGGAAGGTCATATTTGAAAAATTCAAAAATAGTATTTAATTTACTTTTAAAAAAGGGCTGGTAATCAGGTCTGATGCCTAATCCTCTGCCACAGTGGCACCTCCCAAAAAACTAAAACGAAAGCTTTTACTTGACCAGCCGTCAAATGAACGTGGTCGAGCTGTTTGAACAGAGGAACTGTGGTCACAGGTTGAAACACAATATACAGAGTATTCACGAACACTCGTACTTGGCCCTCTGCCTCAGAAGTGTAAGTATATATGGCTTTTGGTTAAAAAGCTTAAAACGTTTCATCCAATGCTGACATGTAGTCTTCCCGTGAGTTCAAAATAAGTTGAGATGTCGAGGGACATTTTTTAAGGTTTCCCTGAAACTGGGAAGTCCACACTTTCTGCTAATATACTTTTAATTTGCAATTACTGAACTTGAAGATGTGGCAGTTTTACCGTAAGTGACATTTAAACATTTATTCCAATAAAAAATCTTAATAAAATAATACATTTAGGGTAATGTAACTTCCTTGAGATTGATGCATATCAAAAAAGAATTTAAATAACGTCAAACATGTTACTCTATCGATGGTTGACCCCAATGATTATTGCGTTTGAAAGAATTCATGCACGCACTGTTAAAGTTCCACGTAGGTCTTGTCTACTCGGTCTGAAAAATGGAGAAACAATGCCTGCTGAAATGTTTCTGAAACAGTTAAAGGTTAGTGTTTCTGCAGAGGAATGTAGAATGACCAACTTCATTACACAGAATAAAGCTGTGCTTGGCAAAAGCACACCAGTGTCAATGAACTGTTGGCTAAACTGTAAAAATATGTCAAGTGTGACTTGTTCTCCTAAATAAAAATGTTTTCCCTGATTTGAGTGTTTTTATTTCTGAAAGCAATATTCGGAGCTGTAAATGCTTGATGTTTTTGTCTAATGTGAAAAGGTTATGATTCACATATGTCCTGAAGGACCAGTTTAGTTTGCTATACACCCTCTGAAGTTTGTCATGATAGCGGAAAATGGGCTTGGTGATCAAAGGTGGTGTTTGTGTGTGAAAGTGCACGTAGAGCACATACTGATTGCGTAGGCTTTATCTTTGAATATGTGTGCTCGGGTTGGACCATTGTGAAGTTGTCATGCATGGTTCACACTGAGCATACACTGCAGCGTCACAATTGTACTCTTTGTTGTGTAACATAATGAATGCAGTGGGTGTGATTTCTTTTCAGGAGTTTCGCCATTAAAAGATTTAGGTTGCTGTACAACCAAGCTTTCTCTTAAAAAAAAAAGCAAAAGTGGTTTAAGCCAATAGCTCTTGTTCAGTACAATATTTATTTTCTCTGCTTCTTTTTAAGCCCTTTGGTTCAGCCTTCAAGTCACGAACTGACTTGAACATGTGGTAAGTTATGTAATCGTTCTTTAGACTATATATCCATCTGGCATCAATCTGTTGCAAACCATAGTACACCACACAATGTTCTTTGAGTAAATAGGCTGTATAGCTATAGGAATACTTTATTGAAAAGCACAGAAGATTTTATAAAAGAACCTGGGCAGCAAATCATAAAGGGACAGATATAAAATATAAGTAACAATGATTGAAACAATCATTTAGCATACAGAAATATCATATTTACAATATATATATATATATACACACGTACAGTAAAGGTTTTATCAATCTCAAAAGCAAGTAATGTCTATATTTACAAATAATATTGGTTAAAGAATCTGTTTAACGTATCGGAGTATAAAAGAAGTCAAATATATATCAAAAATATTACAACATTCAAGAGAAGTGAGCAACAACTATACAATAGTTCTGCTGAGCTACTAATGCTTAAAAGCTTAACGACTACAAAGTTATTGCATAGTATTACTATGATAATGCGGTACCATATTACAAAGGAGAGAAGAGGTTGTCTTCGCTCTTGATGAAAGTCTTTTTGATGCGAGGAACGAGGAAGACGCTGCCGTCAGTGGACTGCTGGAGGGAGTAGTCTGAGGGGGAGTAAGAATTCCCCTTCTCATCTCTCAACATGCTGAAGACCTCCAGGTACAAGCTGTTGAGTTGCTGCTTCATTTCCTTCAGGTCTGTGATGTTCTGGCTCTTCTCGCTCAGCAGACGCTCCTTCTCCTCCTTCAGTGAGTCCAGGTTGCTCTCCAGACCCACTATGTTCTCCATCTTGCGTTTGCGGCAGTTCTGGGCAGCTACCTTGTTCTTGCCGCGGCGGCGTATGTCTCGGACCAGGGCCAGCTGGGCCTCATTCAGTTCGTGCTTCGACATTAGCTCGTTGAAGTCATCAACAGGCAGATTGATAATCATGTCAACAGTGAAAGGGATTTTGAGGGCCTTAGCTCTCTGCTCGTCTCTGGAGAGACGCACTTCCGAGCGTTTCTTATGCTTGTCTTTGGTGAAGGGGGTGCTGTTGTGGCCGTTGTCCTCTGCCGGGTCCGTCTTGTGGTGTTTGGGATTCTTTTCCTGCTGTTGCGTTTGCCCTATCGGTGCGGATAAAGAAATTGCCATCTGATGATCATCAGGTTGGAAATTGAGTGAGAACATCTCTGAGTAGTCAGATTCTGCACTTCCAGGGTTGTGGTCCATCTCCTCAATGTCTGAATCGCTGTAACAAAAGGACTCATTTCCATACATAGACTTCCCAGGTGAGCTAGCATTCGGGCTTGTGTTTGAAGAGATTCCTGAATCTGAGTCTGGCAATTCTACCGTCAGATTTTGTTTACCGCTGTCAAATACATCTCCTGGTGAGAGGCTGTAAAGGTCCACTGGTGTGAAGGGAGGCTTGTTTGGGATATCAGACATGGCATTGCTTCCATTTCCTTCAAGGCCACGTTGACCACTGTTCTCTTCCAGAATAGCATCGGGGTAATACATGTCACAGAAACTTTCTGCAGTTAAATTAGCATTTAACTGAGGAGCTTTCGCCTTCATCTGGCTGAGATTGTCTGTTGGGGCCATACTGGGAACAGAACCATCAAATGTATTCATAAACTCTGCGGGACAAGCATTTAAACTGTTTGTTTTCTGGTCTGTGAGATTGGTCATTGGGTAAAAACTGTAGTTTGGATTCTGCGCTTCAGGGCTGTTTGGAAGAGGATAAACTGTGGTCTCCAGTGTGTCCTCCATTTGCATGCTCAGGCATTGCTAGAAGAAAAAGATAAAGAACCATTAATATAAATACAATCAACATATTACAATACAAGTTCCAAAATCTGCTTTGTTCTGTGTGAAATGCAAAAAACGTCAACATGTATTTTATGTGTTTTTTTGGATACTGTGATGAGTGACATGAAAAGATGCATACTTAATCTATTATCTTCCCTACACTACACAATAAGGTTTCAGTGTTGGTGCTTTGAGACATGCAGTTCACTGGTAGAGCAAGTTGTTAAAATATGTCAGAAATCACCAGTCCCAATCTCCCTGCTGCTGCTGCTGAGAAGTTAAGCGACTTCATTATCTTCACAAAGCAGCTTACAAGAACTGAAACAACCACACAGCCCCTTTTTTCCACAATGTAAAGTCTTATCAGCAGCTTGCCAGAGAAACTAATGCAATGCTATGTAAGCGGCATGGTTAATATTTTAGTCCAGTCCACAGTGTGAGGTCCAGGCAACAAATGGTGCACTGCTCCACCCATCAGCTAATGCAAATATGAGCTGCCTCAAAACCAAACTGATAAGGCAGCTACTGAAAAACTACCGTGCACAAATCTTTATATTGCAGCCAGAAAGTAAAAGTGTTAAAACTGAAGCACCCTCTCTAAACATGATGTTCTTTTTTGGCTAAATGAAGCCGGTGGCTACTAATCATAGTAACTGCATCACATCTTGAACAGCCACCTCCCTAAATCTCTAAAAAAAGTATCAACAAGGAAACCTAATGACAGCCGGGTACACTTGTCTCACATGTACGAGACCCCATTCTCACAAAGCAACAAAAAGGTGTTTGTCCTCTAATGCCGGGTTCCTGCCCGTTGATGCATTCTTTGGGTATTTGTTCCACAACACAAAACACTATGCCATTGAGGCGGTAGAATCCGTGCATTATACCTGCAGCTCAGGGAGGGACAAAAGCTCCATCCAGGCCTGCTCCAAATCTGGGGATATCCTCTGTGGTAGTGGTGGTGGTGGAGCTGGGGAGAGGGTGACCGGCGGCAGGACCGGCTGCTCGGGTGACATCGTGGGTGCTGAAACAGCAGTTGTGTCCAGGCAAACTGAGGTGTTCTGTCAGACAAACAGAAGGATATGACAGTTTTTATACAACTGAAAGTCATGTTAAAGGCTTAAGTCCTATGTGTGGTAATAATGCAATGTTCTTACCTCAGTTTCCTCTACAGGAAATGTCTCTGCCAGTAGCTGCAAACATTCATCAAATGACATGGCATCCCCGTTCTCTCCTGTGAAGCTGACATTCTGCAAGAACGGTTCACATACACTGTCAGCTTTAACACCTAAAGTCCTTTGTGGCACACCATCTTTTAAAAACAGCACATGCTTTTGTATTTATAGAACTTATATCTCTGTAGAGTAGGTTCTAGAGCAGAATAAACCGATGCAAAACTACAGACCCACCTGTGTTTCTGTAATTACGCAGGATGAGTGGTTACTTAGCTACAGCAAAGCCACAGCCTATCAAATGAGGTGGGAGTGGTCCACCTCTGACATGAGTAATGATGGCAATGTGCATGTACCTGTGTAACCTCTAGAGGTGTGACATCCGACTGCAGCGGGGCGTTGGGTGGCGGGCAGGGTATGTACTCTCCCGTTTCCTCGTCGAGCTGTAGCTGTGCCAGCAGGGCCTTCTCCTGCTCCCGGACCAGATGCTGCCTCTTCTCTTCTTCCAGCTCCCGCTGCCTCCGCAGCTCATGTTCTTTCTGACGGTGATTGTAGTCAAACACCTCACGCCTGGCTCCGAGATCAATGTCCTGATTCCACAGTATGTCAATCAGCTCCATGTCCTAGAAAGAGAACCGCAGATCAGTTTAGAGAGTTGTGAGCCATGCTGTCCTGCAGTGAGAATGTGAGCAGCATTGGAGCAAGGAAGAGCGTGCACTGCTGTGAAGCGTGGCCGCTGCACCCGCCACACCCTGTCCCTCGGTATCTGTACACTGACAGCAACACTGGCACTAAAGTCAAGGGGGAGAAGCCGCATGAATAATAAATGAACTTCTCTCTTTCCCCTGCTGCCACCATACGCCAGCAGAAGACACGTATCCTCACTTGATACTCTTTCCAAGGGAAGCGATCATTAACCATCTGATTACTTTGAGGTGTGAAATCATTTGTCCCATTTTAACTCACAAATAGGGCACGCTGGAAGGGACGTTTTTGGACAAGTGACTTCATGTTACAGTATAGTTCTCAAAAGTTGAATCTCAAACAACAACAGACAATTTTACAGCATTTATAAAACCAGTAAACATAAGTCTATTGTTCATTTAAAAAAAGATATGGTATCAAGGTACTTGGAGAATGTATTATTTCTTTTTCAAATGACAAAACAGGAATATTTCTTAAAGGGTGGTTTAATTTAACCAAATTAAAATAGGGATATTAAGGCTGTAGATCTGTTGCCGGGTGAAATTACAGACATTGTTTCTTTTTTTTCCTTCCTGCTACTGTATATCTTAAACTAAACAACTACAACTATTGATAACTGACCTCAGCAGACTCACACTGCACAAATTATTTTGTTCTACATTTAGTATTTACACATTAAGTTGAGTGCTGCTGACAACACAGAATGTAAGACACAGCATAATATCAACTATTTCAAAACGGTTTCCCGTAGATTTCCACTCACAGGCCGAATGTTGTTTGCCCTTTTAAACAAGAATTTCTAAAGATAAACTCTGCTGCTCTCTTTTACACAGAAATTATTTACAGAAGGAAACCGTTTCACAAGGCCCAGGGATGTTGCATAAACCCAAGACAGTGGTTCACAGGAACATGTCTGGGCATGTGACTTGTTTGTTCCTCAGATTTGTGTTTAAAGAGAACTTATGGGCTCTGTAATGCCTAAAGTCTGTCATATGTCCAGAACAGACATAGCCACGAGGAAGCCGAGAGGGAACTGAACTACTAAAGAGAAATAAATCAAAAAGCAGAATACACAATAAAGAGGATGTGAGACTCAGGAGAAAATAATGTTTTTCTCCTTTCATTTTTTTTGATCCAAGGAAAATTGGATGTGTGGTAAATCTTCATAAACTCATAATAATAGCAAACAAGCATCTATATATATATTCCAAAACATTGTTGACACCGATTTTCGGACTGCAGCGGTGCCACGGCAAAATAAAAACCCACTAACCCTCTTTGACTCAATGTTGCATCAGAGGCATAACTGCTGAAGGATTACATGTCACTAAGGCTGCCTACTATAAACCATACTCACAAGGTGAGAGGTGAGCACACAACCAGTCATTATGGCTCCTGCAGGAATGAGGAAGTAGCCTAAAATGTCAAAGTGGACCATCTGGTCATCCGTGTTTTCCAAACAAATAAACCACACTGACTGTTGTCACACTTTATAAGGTTGCCTGACAAGTCCTACAAGTCTGGTAAAGAACAATCCCATGTCTAAATGAGGTATGCCATCTATGAAGGGAAAGTTCAATCAGCCCTTTGAGCAAAACTCACTTGCCAAATCATGTTTCATATTCTGGATTAATGCCAAATAGATGTTGCAAATATGAAGGTGTAAGATCAGGTAAACAGTGGCTGTCACAAGACCTGGATTGGCACCCGAACAGGGAAACTGGCACATAAAAGTACTTCTATTTCCCAGACCTCTCTGTGACACAATACGCAGCTAAACATGCCAAACAACATGTTTTTAGTTTAAAACAGTGAAAAGATATGCAGAACAGACAAAGGACTCCTAATTACCAAAAAAGAAAAACACATCCAGACTTGTTTAGAAAACTAGCCAAAACAAATAGCCAATGTTCCCTCTGGCTTTCAAACCAGGTGTTAGAGACATGATACAAAGTTTGTGTGCTTTCAGTATGGGTTGTTCATTTACCTCTCTTCACCTAAAAACAAGGGCCTCAAAGGGGACCTGACTCCAGTGGTTTATTACAGCTTCTTTCATCACAACATGGTGGACATCCACCCTTGACCTAGGATAATGAAGCGCAGCAGCACATGTTCCAAAACAGCCCATCAGTCAACCATCAGTCAACCAGGTTCTTCCACTGACCATTACATGCCCACCCACTAAAGATGTAAGGCCTCATCATGTGAGATCATCCCAAATTCAATATTTCATTCAATGTGTAGGAACAAAAACAAGGTTCCTGTTGGTTATTTTACATGTCCCAATACACTGAAAAACTAATCAGCAAAGACAGAAGTAACAGTTAAAGAATAGAAAAATAGAAGAATTAGACATGTTTGTCTATATCATATATGAGATATCACATGCTTGGAAGAAGAAGGGGGAGGGACTGTGACGAGAAATAAGCTCATGAGACTATTTATTTACCAAACTTGTCAGAGATTTCGAAATAATGTAATTTTATTCAAAGTAACAGCACAAACACTAAGATATATTTTTATTCATAAGGATTAGTTTTATTTCCGGTCGGGGAAAACGTCATAAGTGAATGACTTGCATAAGTAAAAGCTGTGGAGGACAACCTTAATATTCTATAACTAAAGAAAGCAAGGCTCACGGTGTATTTATTATGACCTTTCCCTATCAGCTGTTTATTATAACCTTATAACTACGCCATAACCAGGCTGACACTGCGTATTACATATTTATGTTGCTATAGCGAACATTAAAAAGTTGACCTGAACTGTTCTGTCTCCATATAGGAGCAGCTCGGTATAAAATGAAGTTAACAGTCAATGTCCAGTGATCACTTGTGAAAAAAATCTCTATTTACCTGTTGACCGGAATGCGGCACCTCCATTTCCAGTATCATGGAAATCTGTCTGGTCGTAAATAAACGCCTTATGATTGATAAATGATTGTGTTATTCCTTCAAATGGCAGATTAAAATGGCGAGCGGTCCGAAACCGATATAGTCCGTCGCAGCAGCTGAGCTAAGGGAAACATTGCTTCCTTTAAATCTAATGAACATCACGGAGATGATGGCCCTGCCCACAGAGCTGGCGCGCCGGGATCGTCCCCCTCACACCGGCCTATGAGGCGGTAAGAGCTGTGTGTGCATGCGGGTGGAGACCGCTAGGCTGAGCCTGAGCAGATAGGCCTTTATCCACTAAATATACTGCTTACCAAATAAAAACATCACACAGTATATTTATGTGTCATTCAAAGTTGTTATAACCCTTAGAGATGACCGTAGAAATAACAAATTAACACTTTTTTTTTTTGTTTAAAAACCATTATAGGCACTATAAAATAGGCTTGAATCTTATATGAGGAAGATTTTTTATATTTCTAGCGGGAAAAATACTGCAAGTATGTACTTATAAAACTAAAAACAACGTTATATACTTTATTATTTAACGCCGCCATCAGAAGACTTTTGACTGGTGCATAGCGCCCCCTGCTGGTTACATTGTCTGGTGTGGAGCTGGAGGCCCTGGGGCCCCAATGTCCCCGTGGAAACACTGAGCACATCCACTGCCAGCTAGGAGGTTATCACAAAGCTGTGAGGAGACAAATTAAGACTTTGGTCAGTGAATGAAGACGAACTTAGATGTTGCAGGCTATTTAAGAAATTACAAGTGAAAGTCCTCCATTCAAAATGTAACTGAAGTCAACAAAACAACAAACTGTAGCCGACTTGATGTATCTACATTAAAAGTAATCATTATGCAGAATGGGCCCTGTCAGTGCATATTATTCCATTTTTGAATAGTTATTATTGGTGTATTGAGTAGTAGCCTACTTTAATGTTGTAGTTGTGGTTGAGGTGGACCTCATTGTAATAGCTAAATAACACTTTTTGGGTAGTTTAATCTATAACAATGCATCCTGTTTTATTGTTTGATCATGTGTTATAGGTTTAAAATCTTAATCTGAAAAGTCACCAAAAACTATTGCTGTTAAATAGTGGCTTAAGAAGTATAATATTTCCTTTTGAATTGTAGTGGAGTAGAAGTACAAAGTAGCATAACATTGGAAACACTCATGTAAAGGACTTCAAGGGAAGTACTTCACAACATGAAGACATCATGTTTATTTGAATTTCCTTACATTAATAACGGATGAAAATGACTTTTACAATGTTATTTATTAAAGCAGCATTGCAAAAATAGTGGGATTTTAAACATAGATAAACATAAAGTGATTATAAACTTACTACTGAGTAGGGTGAATAACTGTGGTGGTACTTATTTACATTGACATTGTGTTCTTTACTCCTGCTGTACTTAAGAACAAGTTTAACCTGTAGGCACACTACACTTGAGTATTCCCCTACGTTCAGGTGGAAACATTCAGTCTTTCCTGACTTGCTGTCAAGTGTGTGACACTTGCATAACGTTACTAGTTAGTTACTTTGCAGATTAAGATTTTTACAAGCAAAACATATGATCAATTTATAAAATATGATTCTGCTACACAGAAGTGTACATTGAGTACCATTTTGAATTCTTGTCCTTTATGTAAGTATTTTCTGCTCCTTTATTCTACTCGACTATGTTTCAGAGGGCAATGTTTTACGTTTTACTCTTTAACAGCTGTACTTATTATACTTTAGATTTCACGTACAAATAATGTGTCAAAGAGTATAATACACCCTGTATTCTTATATATTAAACTACCCAACAGTAGCCTGTATAAAGTAGTTTAAAAAAAAGCTCCACCCTGAAGAGTTACAACTTTAAAATGCTGCTTATACATTCATGCATAAGTAATAATATTCCAGTAACCTTTTCAATAATAATATAACTCTTTCCTAATGGGATCATTCTGGTGCAGAAGGTTTTGAATGCAAGACGTTTAATTATAATAGAGCATTAAACTGTTTTTAAAGTGGACTACAAGGTCTGGACACTTCTTCCACCACTAGTGCTATTGATTAAACAACATACATGGATGATATAATATAGGCTACTATAATGCCACTGAAAGAATGCACTTTCCATGAGTAGCATACCTTACCGTCTGATGATTTAAGTATGACCAAACTCTTTTACTGAAGTCACATTTTGAATGCAGGATTTATACTTGTAATAGAGTATTTTTACATCGTTGTATTGCTATTTTTACTTAGACCTATAGAGGATCCAGTAGTGGACAGACAAGTATGTCATCTTGAAATGCCCTCAACTGCTTTTTTTTTTAACTTCAACTGATTACTGCTATCTAAGAAAGTTGTTGAGGCTTATACAAGTTAATTAAATGTTAACCATTGTGACACCTCAGCGTAAGTAAGAAGTCGGATCGAGATGTAATTAAGCGTCTTTTGAAACATGTCAAGGTAATAAGACAGACTTAGCACGGGCTATAGCACCTATATGTGAAGAACCTCCTCACACTAAAGTGCTGCTCACTGTGCCGCTGCGTGAAATTACACTAAAAAAGCCTCTTTTTTTTTTTTACTCCCCCCCCCCCCCCCCCCCTCTCATGCGCGCTCATGAACACGCGTTCACGTTTGGCAGCTCCACGTCGACATTCTTCCAGCTGCATATAGTGAACTGCACAGGACTGGGGGAAGAAAAGGTAAAAGCGGCGGCAGCCACTTTACGATTAGAGCGCTGCAAGTCCGCAGACGGACACCAACAGCAGTGGAAACAGGCGTTTGCACTGGGAATCCAGAAATGGCCTGCAATATCCCCAGATCGCCTTCTGCTTTTGCATTTTGTCATCAAGACTACTTGATGCCCCTCGTGTTGGATTGCAGCTGGTCCCTTGCGTCTACCTATATCAGGTACGGTATGACTTGCAGGACTTCATTGTATTACTTCTTGTGTAAATCATTATCAAGATAATGATTGAGGCGTGACACTATTTGATTTGTTGCATTATTTTGCACTTCCAAAGTTGCTGTCACTTGTCTGCTGTTGAAGTGGCAAGTGCCCTAAGTACCTTCAAACTGACAGAACTTAATACTCCTGGAGCTCAGTTGGCCTTCTACACTTTCCACATTGCTATTGTATATATATATATATATATATATATATATATATATATATATATATATATATATATATATATATATATATATATATATATATATATATATATATACATACAATAGCTAATTTCTCCAGAGCCTGTTCAATTCAGAAAGTTGTTGAAGCTCAACAGGTAGAATCAATGACACACTGGCACAGTAGTGAAATAATCTTAATGGAGTTAAAGATATCACCAAAACTGGAAACTTTAAACATGTCAGCTAATATAGAGACTGCTTTATATGTGGAATTTGCAACCAACCAGATGGTAAAGCTTAATGAGGTAAGTAAACCCATTTTAGGTTCATTTTCGGTGGTTTGTACTACAGGATCAACAATTGCACATGACCTAATGATATTCAGCCATTTAATCATTTCTGTAGAGAGCTAACAATGTGTAAAAAGACTCCATCTGGCCTGCTTTACCTGAGTTACTCTAGGGAGGACCCACCACACAGCAAGCCTTTCGGTAGGCCGAGTCCTTTGATAATTCAAGTCTAAACTACTTATTGTTCTCTTGTCTTTTACAAACTACACCAGCTATTTTATCTCTTGTAGTTATATGTCTCAAAAGTCAATACAATGAAAAAGTGATAATCAAAGTGGATGTCATGTTTTCCTTGCTTTTTGTGCCTTGCTACAGGTTAAGGGAGCACCCAGTCATGAGGCTCTGCACAAGGACAAACCTATGAGGTGGCACTGTGGCTTTCCAAATAAAGTTCTGGGATACACTTAGACTCTAATTGCTTGCAGTCAGTGCATTACAGAACTTTGTTTTGGGAGTTAATACTTTATCCTGCGGGAAATAAACCTTCAAACATCTGGATATTTACAACATGGTGCACTATTTCTGTTGACAAATGACTGTTTTTCTCCAATAAAGTTTCACTCTGTTTTAAGCATTTTTCACTGCCTCTTGTCTTTTTTGAAAGTTTCAACCAAGGATAATTGGTATTCAAAAGTAGCAATGCAGTTTGTTTTTTGTCATTTTCATACTTTAACTGTGTGTTAAATCATTACTTAAAGAGCACTGCTGTGTGCCATATGGAAACAGTCAGGTGAGTGATTGGAGGTAAACAGTGAAGTCATATTGTTTCAGATTACTTTTTAAAACCACGTCACAAATGACAAATATGGACATTTAACACTAGGATGATGCTGTTTTAAGTGCAAATAGTCAAAGTCAGATAAATAATGTTTTTTTTGTGGCCGAAAATGCAGTTTGAAAGTGTTGGTTGCAAACTTTAGATTTGGTATCTCAGGTTTAAGATGCCAGTTTTACTCAAATATACAATATTCTATATATAGCCTATCCTGTATAAAATCTGATATTTAGCTCACAGATTTGATTAACGTCTAGTTAAAAAACTAAAAACCTTTGGGTCCACTTTTTCACTTGACATTACTCTGAGCCAAGCAAAGATGGTGCTAATTTCCATTGCCTATTTTAGACAAGCATTACTTTTGACTTCATAAACTGTTGATAAAGGCATTGTTTGTAGCCTTCAGTTCACTTTAACATACTGTTCAAATCTATTTTTTGCTCGACTCCCTGTGATCTTAAGTACTTAAAGTAATAATACTAGAAGGATTGGATTCATTGAGTTATCTCTTAACAACTATGTGACTGTAAATTCCAGTCTCAACAGTCAATGGCGCATACGCAACCAGTCGTATATTGCAAGGCATGCTGGGAAACACGTAAAATAGTGCATTCAAGTGCAGAATAAAGAAAACGTCAGTTGTGGAACTATGTTTAAATTCTCTGGTTTCAAAGATAAACAAAGACGGAATAAACATACCAAACAATTATCGTCTTAGGTGTCATATACACATTGTTTGTTATGTCCGACCCAAACATATATGCTACAGTTTACTATCATATAAGACAAAGAAAATCCGCAGATTCTCACATTTAAGAAGCTACTCATTGGCATGTTTGATGGTAAAACGCTTATAAGATTCTCAAAGTAACAATATATACATTTTCTGCCAATCTATTAAATATATCAATTAGATTAATTGATTTATCGTTTCATCCCCAATCTGGACCAATACATAATAACCAGTGTTGGAAAGTAACTGAGGCTACATTTACCAAAGTACTGTACTTTTTAAGGTACTTATACTTTACTCCAGTATTTTCAGTTTCTGATACTTTATACTTCTACAACACTGCAATTCAAAGGCAAATATTGTACTTTTTACAGCCACTACATTTATTTGATAGCTTTAATTACTTTGTAGATTCAGACTATTCATACAAAACATAATCAACTAATACATTATGATATAATATTATAGATTAAGCTACCCATCAGTATATAAATGAGCTGAAAGTAGCTAAATCTTTACCAGCTGCAACATTAAATAAACACATTAATGCGTCTAATTACTGTATATTACAATAACATAATACGGGCTATATTAATATGAAATGGGCCATTCTGCATAATGAGTGCTTTTACATTTGTACTTTTCCTCAAGTTGAATGTTTAATGCAGGACTTTTATTTTTACACTATAGTATTAGTACTTTTACTTAAGTAAAAAATCCGAGTACGTCTTCCTCCACTGCTATAAACAGTTTAACCTACGACAAAGTAACCGTTAACATGATTTATTATATGGTATTATCGGACAATGAGGTTTTAGTGTTCCATATGCTCTCTCTCTCCGAATGCCAAACGTGGCAAGATACATTCCCATTTGCCCAGTTGCGAAGCAGTGACCACTATTCGGTTCATTCATGTGGACTGACTGTTGTTATTTCCGACAGGCTGTGAACGCAACCCGCTTTCTCTGTGCTGACCTCTGACAGCCGTTCATGGATCCGCTCCGCTCCCTCCCTTCACAAACACGGAAGCAGCATGGCGTCCAACAGCAGCGGCGGCGGCAGCTCCGACAGGCAACGGATTGCTCAGCAAAGATTGAGAATAATTGCCGGACATTTACAGGGACGGGTGGACGGTGACTCGACCATTTTAGCCGCCGAGTGCAAAGCCCAGGGCAGCCAGACAGATGTCTCCAGTGAGGAGAAGAAGACGGTGCCGAGGAGAAGGTACAAGGCTGTGATGGAGCGGTGGACAAGAGTCCATCCTCTGTGGCTTTAGCTAGTTATTAAATCAAACATGAGTGGACTATCATGTCAACAAGAGCCAATGGGGGTGACATACACTCACATACTGGCTCCCCTCTCTCTCCCAAACATTTATAACGTAGGGAGACATGGCTAAAGCTGTTTTAATTAGCCTGCTAGCTAACGTTACTTGGCTACAGATTGGGTATTAATTTGCTACCGAGTGGGTGCGGCTACTCTCAAGAGTTTAATGTTGGTCGACTTTCCTAAAGTCAGCTGAAGCTTTTTCTTGTGTTTCATAATAGATGATTTAATTTGTTATATGGCCGTTTTTAAATCTCTGTGAGGTTTTAAAAGCGAGAGAGAAGTGTTGACGTTATGGCTAATCTGGCATTTTCTGATGCTTCAGATAGCAAAGTCGTTCAATCGAAGTGGTGACATAGAAGTTGTGCAATAACCGTTTCTTTAACCGTTACTGTCATGGTTACATACGTTACATACGTTACCTGACGTTACGTACAGTTTGATTCATCAGCTTTGTCATTCAATTGCTGTACATGAGCTATACGGTTGTTTTAATACAAGCACTCTTTATTTGATTACTTAATGTAAAGTAAACATGTTGGTAGGGCATCATTGAGATACATCATTTTTAAATTAGATAGAGTTAGATAAGTTAGAGTTTTCTTAATACATTTCCAGATATGGGACACATCAGTAAAATACACACTATTCTTAACAAAAGTCGACATAAAGAGACAGTGAAACTTCTCTGACTCCTCTGTTGATGATCTGATTGGCCAGGACAAGTGGTGGTATGACTTTCAACCTATTGGCAGCTCAGTTCCTTTTGAGAAAACACCATCACACTGTGCTGACATCTAGTGTCAGACTGAGATAACAGCTGTAGTTCAGGGTAAAATCTGCACTCAAAAGTATGAGTATTTGGCCTTGTGAAAACCATCATATCCTGTTCTAATCAAGATGACATTGTGATGATAAGATAGAATATTATGTCTTGCAGCCCTGTCTGTTATATCAGTTGTGTCACTGTGTACTTGAGTCTTGGGCTTTTTTAATGTCAACGATGTAGGAAGTTTGACAGTTAAGGACAAAATAGTTCAACAGGCTGTGTGTTTATCCATCAATATCATCATAAGTTATATTATAGTTACAGAATTACATGGGACATCAGTAAAGGGCAATAAATAACAGCTGCAAAAATTAGTTTAATATTTTGATAACAAAAGTGATTTTTCATTCTGTTTTTAGCCTCTTTATTTTTGGGTTTTGGACTTCCAAAACAAGACATCACCTTGGACTTTGAGAAACTGGGTTGGACATTTTTATTATTTTCTGACATTTTATAGTTCAAACCGTTAATTGATTTAATCTCGAAAATAATCAGCAGATTAAGAGATAATGAGAACAATCGTTAGTTGCGGCCCTAATAAATAATCAGTTTTTCTAAAATGAACAGGGGCAATCCAAGTGAAGTTCAGGTACTTGTTGTCCCAGCCTTTTGTTTAAAAATATACATCACCACATACCATATTAGTAAAATAATAAATAGTCACCGTTTGTTTGGAGAAGTGCCAAAAGACTTTTTCTGTTCAGCCTTTCAACCGCAATTTTGCAGTTGTCACACTCTCGCAACACCTTCCTGGTATGGTTAGTTAAGTAGTTTCAGGCAGCAATCCTGATTTGAGGGTTGTGTGGTGTCTTAGCTCCACGTTGCTAAAACTAATAGAGTTTAATACAACAGCCCCACAATGAATCTTACCGTAATGAAGGTTGATGTTTAGTTAAAACTATTTCATAGAGGTGTAGATTAAGTTTGGTTATTTTTGAGACTGTAGTTTGAGGTGCTGTTAAATTTAAGTATTTGTCCAGTATAGTTTTATATTAAAGATGTGCGCAACTGCACATTTCCCTGAACCTCATCTCAGCTCATAGTTTAAGATAAGCGTCACCATACTGTAGATTCTGCGGTGAAGTAACATCAACAACAAAATAATATTAAATAGACCATGTCATCTAGATTTAGCATATAATATATAAAATATGCTGCAAATAAAACATTTTTATATAGATATAAGAAGGAATTTTAAATGAACATCATTCACACCGAGATTTATTTTTATTGCAAAGTTTCTGAGATGCATTTTGTTCTCTTTCATTTTTGTTATAACCAATATTATAGGTCTAATTAAGTCATGTTACGTAGGCAATTTTATTTACACAGCCCAAAACTACAAATCATACAGGATCATCTATCCTGAGACCCTCGCTTTGAATTAGGACAAAACTGGAGATGCGCGTAGAAAGGAAAGAGCTAATTTTATCGAAACAAATTAATTGAGACCTATTGTTGGGCATTTCAACAGGACCTTGCTAATAGCCTTAAATTGTCAGTAGTGCGTACTCACTGACCTTGCCACACACTTACAACATTTATTGATACATTTTTATTCAGTATGTTCAGCAACTATGACAGCATATCAATAGTGGCTATGATTCATTAAAGTATGACTCAGTGTGTCACTCTCATTTCTGCTCCCACTCCTAATTTATAGGAAACTCTATTTTGGCAGGTATTAATCTCAATTATAGCTTTTACTCCACTGTGTTAGCATCCCATCCCAAGTGACCCATGAGTTATGGTTGCTGTGTGAGTGGTGAGCTTTCTCTCTGCAGAGTGTAGCACACAAGCTCTGCACAGTATTGCAGCATAGACAGTGTAGCAGCGTCTGTGGTTGTGAAGCCGGCGATGATTATAATGGGATATCCCTCAATATAGTAGCATTTGATTCCACATCTTAAGTAGCTATGGCTGTACTCTAATATTGTTGGTGATTCTACAACGAAGAACAGAACGTTTGTCTGGTGCTTGTGTGCTATTTAAGTGACTACATGTGCTAAATAATTAGCTGAAGCTTGATAGTCCAGCACACATGTTTGGACCTATGCCTCATAAAAGCTGAGCAGCTGAGACCAGCTATGGATAAGCGTGACTACCAGGTAGAGACTAAACGATATGAATATTTCAGATCATGATTAAAGTGACCAAATTTATCACGGTTATTAGTATTATCGATATCGAGTTATATTGAAAACAACAAATAAAAGTAGTAGCACAAGCAATGACCCATGCACAGGTCCTCTTAGGCGCTGTCACTGCCTTCTGCAATGTTTTCACTGACACAAAACAAACCCATGTTGCATGATACGGCTGCATCTCGGAGACTGTTACTGACTTTGGTTGATGCTGGATTTACTGTGAGTTAAGATGGGAGATGCGGTAGTCAAAGATGGGAAAATTACAATTTGAAATGGTTTTAACCGTCAGGAACCTTTATCGTGAAACCGATAACTGTTTCATCCCTATTACCAGGCGCCATAAATGTGAAACTTTTTATTGCATTGGATGCTCACGGCACAGGGGGTGTCTCCCAGCTTCTTCTGTTGATGGATATGCTATTTGAATGTGTGGCTTCTGCCTTTGCATTACAATGTCAACAAGCTGCGTGTTTTTGAGCCTGTGTGCAGAGCGCTGTGTAGTTGTAGGCACACAAGGAATATTGTAGGTGTGCCTGTCTGCAACCTCCCATATTGTAAATGTGCCACCTGATAGCTACCTGGGATAAATGTAAAGACTGTTAATGACTGAATACAAATAAGGACACTTGGACATTTTCCTTCAGTGTAGTGCTACATGTCTGGGTGTTAACATTTCAGCATAAAGTGTTTTATAAGCAAGACTTTCCCTATTCTTCTTCATCTTGGTGAAATTGCCAAACTAATATCATTCCAAAGGGACGGACAGAGTGGCAAATTAAGAATATACCAAGCCAAACCAGTATTTTGTGTTATGTCTTAACTTCAGTGTTATGTGTATGAATTGGTAACTTAATCTCTGCCAATATTTGTTTTTCCACAGGCAGGAGATTATGAAGTGGAACGGCTGGGGATACAGCGATACAAAATTCCTCTTCAATAAGAAAGGTCAAGCAGAATTTACCGGCAAAAGGTACTGTATAACATCACATCACCACTCGCTTATCTGTTGAGGATTTAGAGAAATCAATCGGTGCTAAGTCTTATTCACAGCCTCTAATCTTGCTTTAATACAGCCATTGTGTCTTCCTTCATTCATACGTTTGGGTAACTTGAGGCTGGACTTCTGCCTTGATCATTTTCACAGCCCATACTGTTTGCTTTTAAAATCCCTTGCTGTCCCCTTCCTACGCTCACAGTAATGTGGTGCTACTGCCACCTAGTGGTTGGCATTTGAACTGTTCATTGTCATCTGAGAAGGTCACTGCTTCTGATTGTCAGCTCTCCCAAACTGTGTTGCTCATTAACAGAAACCACTTTCCAAATCTGTAAAAAATAGAAAATGGAGCATAATTATGTCAGTAATTATTGATGTATCTCTGGGGAGTTGTGGTTAAACTGACTGTTGGAGAAAAAGAGATTTAGTTTGAATGTCTAGAGGAAACGAAGCCAGTTGTCCTCAATCTTACTGAACATGGCTTTAGTTTACAACGGCACCTTTTATCCGTGTCTGCCATGACAAGAGCAGAGGTAGAGATGAGCCTTGTGATTGTAATTATGACATATGGCTTTGGAAAAGAAAGCCCTGCTTGTCAGATGGTTAACACGGAGAACTGGCACATTGTGAACAAGGATGTATTTTGAGTAATGTGCCGGGCTGAACAGGATGTTACACAGCAAATGGTTTACTCCTGGGAAAGCAGTTGCCACAAACTGCTCTGTGCCCTCGACTGAAAAGCTACCTGGGCGGCATACACAGAAACCATGGCTAGGGGGGGTTTGAATGAATGTCAAAGACAGTGTTCTCCTCCTCCGCGCTCACTTCATTATAGGGTGTGTTTCATGCTCTCTTGGACAAAAGCATGCCACAGTCCCCTGATGGGCTGGCGCGGGCTGTGCCAGCAACTCAATTATGCAGGGGATGGCGAGGGCGATCACATGGGCAGCACTGTCACTGCTGCTCTGCTTGCCTAATAACCTCATTGGACACAAACCGCATACTCTATTCTTATTAGACACAGGCCTGGTTTTAAATGAACAAGCCCAGTCAAGCATTTCGATGTTTTCAATTGAAGGCTTTGACTTCCACTACTGGAAATCACTAATACATGAGGCGTAGTTGATTTTTCTTTCTCCTTTTTTTTTTTTAATTGGTTGTTCATGCAATCTGTCTTCCTTCCAGGTATAGACTAAGTGGTATGATCATGCCTGCTCTGAAAGAATGGTTTGAAGGCACGTTTGGAGCCAGTATGCAGCATAAATCTCTAGCAACGGTGAGTGTAATTCATATTTATTTGTTTTGTCATCAATGAATGGCGAGGAAGAACACTCAGTGACAGTTTCAAAAACCACAATGGCTCGCTTTGTTTCAGCCCGTTCTGACTAGCAGTGCTGTACAGCCTCCCATTCTTAACGAGGCCTTCGAGGAGGAACTGAAGTCCACTGGTATTCCCTCCTCTCATGACGCAGAGGACCGGGTGTATCGCGCCCACGGTAAGGCATGCTCTGAAACAAACTTTGGACAATAAATCACCAACTTTTTAATGCTTGTAAACCACAATAAGCATATCATATATTTCATGATTTGCAATTTAGCAACAGTGTTTTTATATATTTATATTTCTGTTGGCTTCTCATGTCATTCCTGTATTTCATTCCAGGCCATTGCTTAAACGAGATCTTTGCTCTGCGAGAGGGAAAAGTTGGTCGTGTTCCAGATATGGTGGTATGGCCAAGTGAGTTCAGAAGCTGTGTCACTTCTCTGTTTTTATCGGTCTGTTTTTCTCCGCCCACATAGCATAGTTGATTTCCCCCCCCCCCCCCATGCAGAGGCATGGGTATTAATATGTATGAGTGGAGGCTTAATAAGAAGCGTCAGGGGGAGGACGGTTGACACCCAATACTCCACGGTCTAGCTCTGCACAGTGCACCCATGAATTATGATTCAGAGATTGGTTTTCTGTTGTTATGGCTGGCACTATTTTATCATGCTAATGAGTGTTGACTGACGGCTGAAACTTGATTAGCATCCTCCCAAATGTGCAGCAAATCACCAAGCAACTGTGGGCATCGTTTCATAAATTTGACCAACCCCTCAAATACACTCTCATTTGCTCTGTATCTAACAGATATTTTGACCTGTAATTTGCATTCTTCAGTAGTCCCTCCGAGGCAAACTGTGTATTTTAAGTGGAGGTTTAGTTTGTTGGGCTGTAATCCGTAGGCAGAAGCTGTGTGTTTAATTGGATGGCAAAATGCACTAGAATGCAGACATTTCTCAATGCCTGTAAAAGCACTTGAGGCCAGTCAGGCACATCCACGTAGGTGGGTATTGCTACTCTTCCCACTCGCTCACCACTCCAGTGTGAATGGATGGCAGAGCTGTGATTGGCTAAAGCACTTTTGTATTGATCCAGCACATCCCACCCCAGAGAGTGTAGCTTCATGCCGCCTGACTCCGCCTGAGGAAAGCCCCAGGCAAATCAGAACTATCAGGCAAATCAAAACGTCCCCGAGCTCTAATGGCTAAGGCCGTATACATTTATTTATTTCCTCCTGAACACACTTAGTGTTATGTGCCATATGTATTTCCTTTAACAATGTGTCCACTCAGTTATTATGTAAACACTACATTTATTAATGCAATAGAGGGACGGTGAGCGAAAACATTTCCTTTATGATGCTAATTTGTATAATGATGTTTTGTGTCTTTGCAGACTGTCACAAGGATGTCGTGGAAATTGTGGAACTGGCATGCAAACATGATGTTTGTTTGATACCATATGGAGGTGAGTCGTGAAATCAAGGGCTCTAAGCAGCATAATAAGCTGTTACATACTGTGTGTGCAGGCCACTAGATGTGCATTTACACCTAATGTACTGTAAAAAATAATGTAATGAACCTGTGTGTTACTGCTGAGTGCAATGGATGCTATGCAGAATCTTATGTTCTGCTTTGTGTCATTCACTCCTGTTAACTATTTCATGATGGCAAAACGGCTGAAATGAATCTTGCATAATATTACAGTAGTATTTTAACAGGTTCATGAGAATTATGTAATTTAAGTCTGTCACACAGTTGTGCAATTATATCCTGAAGCTTCTGGCAATTTTAGGAGAATAAAGTCCTGAGGATGGGTTATTTGCACTGTGCAAACTTTGCTTTTTTCTCCCTTTTTTATTTTTGCACAAATCTCACTGACTGCAAACATTACTACATTGCTTAAATTATAAATTCTATAAATGAAGAGCTGGGTATCAGTCGAGTGTGTACCATACTTGTGTTTCTTTTTTTTATACCTTTCTTTGAGAAATATAAAGACTTTTTATTTTATTGTTTGACACTCAGTCCTAGGTTCACAAGTGTGTTTGTTTGTGTTAAAAACATGAAACCAGGAGAGTGTCCAGTATAATCGCCTGGTCTTCTCTGAAGGCTCCTCTGCTGTTACTAAGTGTCTTTCTCTCTCAGGAGGGACTAGTGTCTCTAGTGCCCTCGAGTGCCCCCCAGAGGAAACTCGCTCCATTGTCTCTGTGGATACTTCACAGATGGTACGTAAACACTGCACTAATGACAAGATGAACTGAAACCAAATCAAATGCAGACTGATGCAACTAAATAAATATATCATTGAGACTACAAAATGTCAAGTTTCTGATACTGTTGTCTGAGAGAAACTTGTACTGGCTTATATTAAAGGAATGTTTGGAATGCATTTATTTATTTTTATTTTTGTATTTTATCATTTAAAAATATGAGCACTGTCAATCGTTTCTGAGTAGCTATCTGTGTTTATTGTTAACGTTTGTTTATGATTGATTTAAGGAAGAATATGTCAGATTTAGCTGTTGTAAAACATTATTTGTTGCATATTATTGGAACGCAGCAATCAACTTCTGTTTTTGACAGGAAAAGAAAATAGTCTCAACCTGTGCCACCAATTCAAACAACATGCTATTGCATTATGGGACAATAGTGTTTATCAACACCCCTGGAAAATGTAGCAATTTTATTGTCCATGTTGGCATTTTTCTGTATAATCCCCTATACCGCTGTCATTGTGTCAATGTTCCACATATTCAGAATTTAAGGATTTGTAATTTTTTCCAGTGTATTATATAAAAGTAAATTTAATACATTTGTAAGTTAGACTATTTATCAGATAAAACAAAAATAATTCTCTATATATCTATGGGCTCTGGGAAAACTGATGGAATGATTTCACAATTTTTTCACTTATAATTTATATAATAATATGAAATAAGCAAGAATTCCAGGTATAGTTAGAATTGGCATATTTGTTGTTTGTGAGCGGGATACAACATAATTCATGTTTTTAAAATGATAAATGTGTTTTTCGGGCACCACCCATTAATATGGAGTCCCAGGCATCTCGCCATGAACATGATGATGTTTCATTGGATATGATATAAAATGGTGAATATTGTCTCCAGTACAGTACAGCCCTTTGATCCAGGCTCACATGGAGGTGATATATAGGCTGTCTGCATGCTGCTCGCCTAGCAGTCATTGAGTTTGGTGCCACAGACACCAGTGACCAGTGTTCTGTGTCAGAGGTCAGAGGTGAGGTGGCTCCAATGGAAGCACATGAAAGGAGCAGTGTGGTTGGAACATAAAGTTTATTACCCCTGGAGAATAATTGATGGCAGGAGTGAAATGACCTCCTGCAGGTAAGGGTAGGCCACGTGCTCAGCGGCCCAAATAAGAGGCATATATTTGGAATTAGATGTTTAAATTGAGTTTAACCTTGAGGAAACTCTCCGTCCCGCAGCCCCTCTGCACTCATTTATCCTCGGACATGTGACCGTCAGGCGAGAAGGACATGCTGGGGCAGAACTTAAAAAAAATAAAGTATTGTAGGCAGACTGTCATGGAACTGTCTCTATGGAGTGCTGTTGAGGACAGTGATGTTTGATTTGGATGAGATGTTTTTTTAGGTCAACACAACGGATGTTGATGGTTTCAGAGTTCAGATGTCATGGTGACACACAACATTTTCTTATCCACAAGATCTTGTAACCTACACTAAGGAATTGTGTGTTTTCATTTTTAGACTAATTAAACAAATGGCATTAAATATTGTTTCTATTACACTGTATGGCATAAAGCATGTATACATAATGTTTTACGACCTCCCCAGTCACGTTGCTTGTTTTCCATTCACAGAACCGCATTCTGTGGATTGACGAGAAAAATTTAACTGCCCGTGTGGAAGCTGGCATCGTCGGTCAGGATTTGGAGAGATTGGTAAGTACTGCTCATCCATCCATATTCATCCATGAAAGAGCTTACATCGCTGTACAATGCTGTGCCAACAATCAAGCTGTGTGACCACTCACATGCAGGTTGTCCATGCTCAGTCACCTTGGTACTCTTTGCTCAGTAGATCGAACAGCGTTTAGGAGTGAGTTTGAGACAGGAGCAGAGTGCTGAGGGGGAGAGATTAGAGAGTGAGGCGGCGGTCATGAGCAGATGGCACCATCAAGCTAATTCAGAAAATGGAGAAGGAACGGGCATTTGATGTAGAGGAATGCGTGAGCTGCATCTAAAGCAGACTCCACCTCTGCATTTAGACTGGGCCATTTTGATGGAGCAGATGGGTCTGCATTATAAACTGCCTTCCAGGGGAGTGCTGTGATAAAACAAGGCCTGACTTAACCCCCGTTTGTGCTTCGGATGGGGGTTGTTGTTGTTCTTTAAGGTCCTTATTATTATTATTATTACTATTAAATGTTCTGCCTAAAGATGCAATCTGTTAGGGGTTGGGCTGCCTTCAGGAGAATGCATGTGTTCCTTACGACGGACTCATTTTCCTCAAAGCTGCAGGGATGGTGCATCTGATGAAGGTTGCTCAAAGGTTGTTGTTTTTTTGTGCGTCACATTGTTATGGCCATGTGGCAAGCAACTAAGAAGTCCCTTACAGTGTTTAGTGGATTGGGTGGGTCTCTGGAAGAGGAATGTGCTGCAAGCTTGCATCACAACTGTTTGTGTAATCATAGCTTTACATAAACATGTAGAAGCAAAGTTTCTATTTAAATGTCATTTTACTAGTATTAATAAAAAAAGGTCTTAACATTTCACCTGGCAGAATGCAGCTACTATTTTACACTTAACATCAGTGATCCAGTCAAGCAGTGGAGTTTGCCACCGATAATGCACTGATCTCTCTTTTTAGTCATTTCATGCTCTTTCACTTGGTTTATTTTAGGCCGTTATAAAAAAAAAAATGTATGGTGCCATAAAATCCGAGTTTTAGCATTGCAACAAAACAAGAGCAGTGAAATGCAGCAGCAGAGCTGCAATTATATGTTTTCCCTTTGCTTGCTCATGCTTTTTGCTTGTTATTAAAACATTCTTGTGGGTTTACAACATTTTCCCCAAACATTTTTCTCTCCCTTTTTAATTGCAACAAAAAAAATGCGTGTTTTCTTTCATTTTTTCTCAGCTTAATGAGAGCGGCTACTGTACGGGGCATGAGCCTGACTCCATGGAGTTCAGCTCCCTGGGGGGGTGGGTAGCAACCAGAGCATCAGGCATGAAGAAGAACATCTACGGCAACATTGAGGACCTGGTGAGTCGCCCGCCCTCCCCTTTACCTTCCCGCTCATGTTTGTTCCAAAGGATGACAGTCAGCACACAGCTGTTACTGCTCACTAATTGGAAAGGAAATTATAAACGGAAGTTTTGTGGACTTGACCCTCACCTCTAAAATGCAGTGTTCACAGTATCGGTCATGAAATGCATTCACACATGGAGAAATACAAACGCATTTCTTTGCATATTTTTGTTTCTAAAAAGTGTTTGTTGTGCTGCTGTTTTTCTGACTGCATAGGTCATCCACGTAAAGATGGTTACCCCACAAGGGGTGATTGAAAAAAGCTGTCAGGGCCCGCGCATGTCCACGGGGCCGGACATTCACCACTTCATCATGGGCTCAGAAGGTTTGCTACCTTTCACATGTGATTTCAGTACTGCAGGGCATGTCGGCAGTTTGTGTGTTTATGTGGGGTTTGTGTGCGTGTTTGCAAGTCTGAGTGATAAAACAGTAACATCAGGACAGTTCTCATGCTGTGGGCTTCTTACACATTAACCAGCTTTGGTGGAAAACTGAATCTGGAGGGGTGTTAGTTAGGAACCAGCAAGTGTCCTCCCCATCTGCAGTGCCCTGTCCTTGTGAATGCCCACAGAGAATACTGCCATATGCCAGGTTCTCCCTACATAATGAGGAGGTTCAGAGACTCTTGGCATCGCTATGTTAAACAGCTGTGGATGCAAACTTTATATTTGCCCTACAAAGCGCAGCAATCTGCTCCCTGACTGGGCTGGGATCACTGCAGAAATCTCCATTTGTACTCATTAGAAGTGATTTCAATACCAAGAACACGTCTTTTATGTATAAGAGCTCAATTAAATACGGTCACAAGTGAGTAATGTAGAATGTAGACTACATATGAAAATGTTTCAACATTATAAAAGTAGTTTTACTTGTTAATATATAATAACAGTCTGGCTGATTAATGCTCTGCAGCTGCATTTTTAAAGAATTGAGCTTTTGTTGTATTTAGGGTTAGCTAAAAACAACACAAAGACATTCAAGTAATAGGAAAGATGGAAACAAAACAACAATTTGACCGACACGCTACAGCTAAGACGATCGACAAACAAAGATCAGAAAGAAGAATACACAGCAAATGTAAAATAATATATTTGATATCCTATAGAATATAAAGTGTATTATAGGTATAGCACAGCATCATCTGAGACATACAATGTAACCTAAAATAAGAATACAAACCTTTTTTTAAAGATGCAAAAGCATCTTATGTTTGAAAGTAATTTATTCCTGTCCGAATGATTTAGTAATCCTTATTTATTTCAAAATGACCAATAAAACATTTGCATAAATACATTTGTCAAAAGTTGTATCTTGATTCTGCAGGTTAACTCTGACTTATAGAATTTTATTCTAACCCTAACCTGAAAATAAAGTACCTGCATCAGGGCTTCTGTCAAAACGTCCTTTATTTACTTCCTTCATGGCTCTCAAGTAGAGATCAGGTGCATTCATTAGTGTAAAAGCCTTTAAATCATCATGATAGTGTCCAAACATGTACATTTTATAAGAGAGTGTCAGAGTTTAGACAAAGTCAGTCTGTAGTGAAGATTGTTTACCAAACAAAATAATTTTTCTCTCCGCTGTAACAGTTTCCAAAATAGATGCAATATTTTTGAACATTCCTTAAAAAAGACATTAGCTCACTTAAAGTAAACGCTGATCAGATCTGCTGCTAACTCAATACAATCATGAAATTGATTCAAAAGTATGAACCGCAACTTTCATAACTGCAAAATTCTGAAAATAGCTTCGAGAGAAATTAGTTTTTAATGGATGGGTCTTATATCGAGATGCTCAATTTTATAATCTTTACTATACAACATTTTAGTGGCATGCCTTGTACCACTGTTGGTGTGCACCTGTAGTTGACGAAAGCAGGTTTTAAAAGGCCCAGAATATATATATATTAGGCTAATAATAGAAGTTATAATAATGTAAGCACATAAGAGTATGTCGTGTGAAACATCTGGAGGTCAGCTTACTGCTAAGGTTTGGTGGCGTACCAGAGCTGGGAGAGGACCACACGTCTCCGCGAGTACATGTACTTCTGGGAGGCCGAACGCTGGAACTAAGAGGTCACACCACCTCACACTCTCATTAAAATTATCTACCTCCTCATCCCACAAACAGTTTGACAGTAGGACACAACAACAACAACAACAACAACAACAACAACAACAACAACAACAAAGCACCGCACAAAAGCCCTCAACTCTGCTCTGCATGTTAAGTGGAACACATCCATTTTATCAGAAATGACTGTGAAACCTCGGAGCTTCTCATTCACCGCACAACAACCGGGTCTCTCTATCTCTCTGACCTTGAAGGAGCCTGAATGCAAAGCGTTTTTCTTCTTCTTCATGCTTTCAACCAGTGTTGAGAACGAGTGGAATAATCAATGATAATCCCTTTTCTCTTTTAAACTCCTCTCAGCCGTGGAGGATGTAATGTAGGTGTGTGAAGCCAACCAGTGCTAATTCAATTCTTTGATTATAAAGTGGTTGTTTCACAGTGGTCAACGTTCTTAGAAATATGTCATGCTTGCAGCAGATCGTGAATAGTCCCTCTCCCCAAATACTAATCCTGTAAGATGAGGTTGGTTTAATAGAGACGGTCACAGTAAAAAATGGTTTAAGCTGCACTCCAGCATTTCATTGCATTGTATACGTCCCCAAGAGAGTGTTTTTATGACCTTGCTGTTCCTATTACCTCCCTTTTATTCCTCACTCGCTCACCCTCCTTTACTCCCTTTCACTCTGGCTCCTCCTTAGCTTTCTTTCTTTTTCTCTCTCTCCCTCCCTCCTCCTAGCTCGCTCACTCACTCAGTAGCTCCTCCTGCGTACTGCCAGGAAGGAGGAGACTTTTCTTGGCTGAAGCCTAATGGAGTCACATGTTCTCCACTGGGCCACTAGGGAGCAGCGTGTGGCATGTAGTGTCACGTTAGAGGGCTCATTAACAGACAACAGGCTGAGGAAACCTCCCTAATGGAGCCGGCTATGTTCAGCAGAGATGCATCTCTAAATGGACATCGTCTGTAGTAACACAGAACATTCAGGCTAGGGGTGGTGGGGGTAATGGGTTTGGTTCACACAGGTCAAATTCCCAACATGGAATTAGTTCTGCAACTAACAATTATTTTTGTTTGTATTGAATTAGTTAAATGTCAAACAAATAAATAAATAGAAATGCCCATTACAATGTACCAGCAAGTAATTTCATCACTACATGAAATTACTGTAATGTTTATACATTATACAATGTCATCTCAGATCACAGTCCTCTTACTTCATTATGTGTGTGTGTAGGTACATACAGCTATACAGAGTGTTTAACACATTTCCAATAACGCTTGAAGACAGGAGTTTGCTGCTTTACTGGATCCAATTATGAACATTTCAAAATGTTATTGAGTACAACTCATTAATTATGATTAAAAATCGGAAAGAGATTTCTCTAAATAAAAAATAAAACCCTGTATGCTGCCTGCTCAACACCAAATGGCAGACTGACGCAGTTAGAGACTAGCTGGGGAACATAGTGGAGCGTTTAGCAGCTGAAGAGCCAGATATTTCCTTCCAATAGTTGAAAGAGTGAGAGAGAGAGAAACTGCTTAAAGAGAGTGAAAATCAAACTTGGTGGACACAAACCCAAATGTAATGTCAATGTTGCTCCATAAATGTCGGATGTGTAAATAAGCAGCTGTTTACCATATACTGTGGTTTACAATATACATAGTATTCTGAATTGTTTTTCAGAGGGACCAGACAAATAGAACAATTTATTTTACCGTAATAATTTTTGAGGCTATACCTTGTGGTGCTGTTGTCGGACAGCGTGTTTTGTTCACCTCGTGTACATAAAGCAGAACACTGTGTGCTGGAAGATGATTTCAACACAGTCTCTCATCATGAATAATGTTTCAGATTGCTGGCAATCAGCACTCCCTAGCTTTAGTTTACTGCAAACTCGACTATTTGCATTAAAGCAGTTTTCAAGTATCATTCTCTGCCATATTGGCTTTGTAAGGTAGAGTATACACTTGTCTTTTGAACATGCAATGTGACTCCTTCAGCAGCAGCTAATGGTTGATAGTTTTCAAGGTCACAAGGTCAGCCAGAGGTTTTGGCCTACCTGTATATGTTGCTACTCCTGTTGGCCTTGGCTGCCTTTGCTAGGGCTCTGCTTTATTTCTTCACAGTCTTAAGTTGATAAATCTTAGTTGTCCCCCAGTGTGTGGTAGAAAACCAGATCTACTAGGTGAAATGTGAGACAAAGGTCACCCAAAGGACCCGTGGGACGTGTACCAGAGACTTGTAAAACGGTCTTAAGTTCCGCTCTAAGAAGAGGTTAGGTCATATAAATTGTGAGAGCTGATTTACTTCTTTCTTTTTTTCTACTCAAAATGTCTCTCTGTGATTTTCCACAGGAACCCTGGGCGTGGTTACTGAGGTAACGATGAAGATTCGTCCCATGCCAGAGTACCAGAAATATGGCTCAGTGGTATTCCCTAATTTTGAGCAGGGAGTTGCCTGTCTTCGAGAGGTTGCCAAACAGGTAACGTGTTCATTTATCCTTAAAACATGTCACTCCTTCCTCTTCCTGTCTCAACATGAGGCTCAGGCCAGGTGTTTAGTGTTGAAGGTTTGCCAAACTGCAATAAGCACTTTCAGGTCTTCACTTCACCTTTTCATTTGTTTAAAATTGGATCAGCAAAAAAGATTTTAATGTGTTTTTTAAAATAAATTGTACTCTTTGTTAAAACTTCCAAGCTTTTTGCAGTCCAACACTTTACCTAACCTTTAATCAGACCTTTATGTTGAGTCTTTACTGCCAAGAAACTGCAGAAAGCTTTTTTCCCTGTTCTTCTGCTACGACGGGCTGACAATGCCAAGCAAAACTTAACAGTGCCAATTGTTCTATATTTTATGTTTACTTTTATGTGCACACAATATGAGACTTCATTAAATCCAGATAATGAAAAGAAAGAAAGAAAGAAATGTGACAGGAGAGGTTAAGAAATTACAGGAAAAAAGCAAATCCTATATGTTTTAGATAAATTCAACAAAAAATAAAAGACAACCAGAAGAACAAATAAATCCATGAAAAACAATACAGGGAAAAAGAGGAAGAAAAAAAAAAGACATGAAATAATTTGACATGAATGTGTTGACAAATTCCTTTTAAAATAATACAGAGCTCTTGGTAACGTGTGGTTTGGCTTTCCATATCTGTACACCATTGTGTCTGAGGAATACTGGCCATGTGTGGTTGGAACTTTTGTCAGATGCGTCAACCTACAGGAAATAACTTGAAGTCTATAAATTGTACATTTGGGACATTAGGCAAGAAGCTGAAAGCTTCAAAGCCAAAGCTCCAACACTGAATGTTGACTATATATATATATATATATATATATATATATATATATATATATATATATATATATATATATATATATATATATATATATATATATATATATATATAGTCAACATTCAGTGTTGGATATATATATATATATATTCAACATTCAGTGTTGGATATATATATATTCAACATTCAGTGTTGGATATATATATATATATATATATATATATATATATATATATATATATATATATATAATATATATATATATATATATATATATATATATATATATATATATATATATATATATATATATATATATATATTCAACATTCAGTGTTGGATATATATATATATATATATATATATATATATATATATATATATATTCAACATTCAGTGTTGGATATATATATATATATATATATATATATATATATATATATATATATATGAATGTTGACTATATATATATATATCCAACACTGAATGTTGACTATATATATATATATATTCAACATTCAGTGTTGGATATATATATATATATATATATATATCCAACACTGAATGTTGACTATATATATATATATATATATATATATATATATATATATATATATATATATATATATATATATATATGTATATATATATATATATATATATATATATATATATATATGTATATATATGTCAACATTCAGTGTTGGATATATATATATATATATATATATATATATATATATATATATCCAACACTGAATGTTGATATATATATATATATATATATATATATATATATATATATATATATATATATATATATATATATATATATATATATGTGTCAACATTCAGTGTTGGATATATATATATAGTCAACATTCAGTGTTGGATATATATAGTCAACATTCAGTGTTGGATATATATATATATATATATATATATATATATATATATATATAGTCAACATTCAGTGTTGGATATATATATAGTCAACATTCAGTGTTGGATATATATAGTCAACATTCAGTGTTGGATATATATAGTCAACATTCAGTGTTGGATATATATAGTCAACATTCAGTGTTGGATATATATATAGTCAACATTCAGTGTTGGATATATATATATATATATATAGTCAACATTCAGTGTTGGATATATATATAGTCAACATTCAGTGTTGGATATATATATATATATATAGTCAACATTCAGTGTTGGATATATATATATATATATATATATATATATATATATAGTAATCAGTGTTGGATATATAGTCAACATTCAGTGTTGGATATATATAGTCAACATTCAGTGTTGGATATATATAGTCAACATTCAGTGTTGGATATATATAGTCAACATTCAGTGTTGGATATATATATAGTCAACATTCAGTGTTTGGATATATATATAGTCAACATTCAGTGTTGGATATATATATATATATAGTCAACATTCAGTGTTGGATATATATATATATATATATAGTCAACATTCAGTGTTGGATATATATATAGTCAACATTCAGTGTTGGATATATATATATATATATATATATATATATATATATATATATATATATATATATATATATATATATATATATAGTCAACATTCAGTGTTGGATATATATATATATATATATATATATATATATATATATATATATATATATATATAGTCAACATTCAGTGTTGGATATATATAGTCAACATTCAGTGTTGGATATATATATATATATATATATATAGTCAACATTCAGTGTTGGATATATATATATAGTCAACATTCAGTGTTGGATATATATATATATATATATAGTCAACATTCAGTGTTGGATATATATAGTCAACATTCAGTGTTGGATATATATATATATATATATAGTCAACATTCAGTGTTGGATATATATATATATATATATATATATATATATATATATATATATATATATATATATATATAGTCAACATTCAGTGTTGGATATATATATATATATATATATATATATATATATATATATATATATATATAGTCAACATTCAGTGTTGGATATATATAGTCAACATTCAGTGTTGGATATATATAGTCAACATTCAGTGTTGGATATATATAGTCAACATTCAGTGTTGGATATATATATAGTCAACATTAAGTGTTGGATATATATAGTCAACATTCAGTGTTGGATGGATATATATATATATATATATATATATATATATATATATATATATATATATATATATATATATATATATATATATATATATATATATATATATGTCAACATTCAGTGTTGGATATATATAGTCAACATTCAGTGTTGGATATATATAGTCAACATTCAGTGTTGGATATATATATATATATATATATATATAGTCAACATTCAGTGTTGGATATATATATATAGTCAACATTCAGTGTTGGATATATATATATATATATATAGTCAACATTCAGTGTTGGATATATATAGTCAACATTCAGTGTTGGATATATATATATATATATATATAGTCAACATTCAGTGTTGGATATATATATATATATATATATATATATATATATATATATATATATATATATATATATATATATATATATATATATATATATATATATATATATATATATATAGTCAACATTCAGTGTTGGATATATATATATATATATATATATATATATATATATATAGTCAACATTCAGTGTTGGATATATATAGTCAACATTCAGTGTTGGATATATATAGTCAACATTCAGTGTTGGATATATATAGTCAACATTCAGTGTTGGATATATATATAGTCAACATTCAGTGTTGGATATATATATATATATATATAGTCAACATTCAGTGTTGGATATATATATATATATATATATAGTCAACATTCAGTGTTGGATATATATAGTCAACATTCAGTGTTGGATATATATAGTCAACATTCAGTGTTGGATATATATAGTCAACATTCAGTGTTGGATATATATATATATATATATATATATATATATATATATATATATATATATATATATATATATATATATATATATATATATATATATATATATATATATCCAACACTGAATGTTGACTATATATATATATATATATATATATATATGTCAACATTGAGTGTTGGATATATATATATATATATATATATATATATATATATATCCAACACTGAATGTTGACTATATATATATATATATATATATATATCCAACACCTGAATGTTGACTATATATATCCAACACTGAATGTTGACTATATATATCCAACACTGAATGTTGACTATATATATATATATATATATATATATATATATATATATATATATATATATATATATATATATATATATATATATATATATATATATATATATATATATATATATATATATATATATATATATATCCAACACCTGAATGTTGACTATATATATCCAACACTGAATGTTGACTATATATATCCAACACTGAATGTTGACTATATATATATATATATATATATATATATATCCAACACCTGAATGTTGACTATATATATCCAACACTGAATGTTGACTATATATATCCAACACTGAATGTTGACTATATATATATATATATATATATATATATATATATATATATATAGTCAACATTCAGTGTTGGATATATATATATATATATATATATATATATATATAGTCAACATTCAGTGTTGGATATATATATATATATCCAACACTGAATGTTGACTATATATATATATATATATATATATATATATATATATATATATATATAATATAAACATTTTTAATGTCATATTATTTTAAAGATTTGTTGTGGCACAGTCATTTGACATATTTTACACTCACTTTTATTTTTCAGAGGTGTGCCCCAGCATCTATACGACTCATGGATAATGAGCAATTTAAATTTGGTAAGTTTTGTTTTATCATTCACAATATATTTGAGCTTGGACTTAAAGCATTCTATATAACTACTTTCAATAAAGTTCGTATGCTGTACAAGTAGGACTTTGTTTGACCTGGTTTAATTTTCAGGAAGTGTTTTTTCTTCTTCTTTTAGGTCTAAATGTAACCTTTGGCTCTGAGCAGATCATGGCAGGCTTTTAACCAGCAGCATGATAGTAATTAAATGTATTTATTTTGAGCAGAAATGAGTTTCTCTTGCTGTATTTTTTTTTTTGGTCAATATTTGTGTTGGTGTTTCATTGATGTGCTGTTTACCTCTGAGAGAGCAATCAAACAATGAATGGCAGTGGTACAGCATGCAATGATTTTACCTTCTACAGCAAAGAATTGTTAAATTGATTATTATTTCTGCAGCAGAATAGCCACACACACACACACACACACACACACACACACACACACACACACACACACACACACACACACACACACACACACACACACACACACACACACACAGATAAAGAATTGAAGCAAGATGAAAAATGACCCCGCTCAAAATTAAGTAGTTGTTACATTGAAGTTTTATGATGTTGTTTCTTAAGGTCTAGTGGAATGCATCTGGCATTGCCAGAGATCTCTGTAAAGTTCTCCAGTCTCCGGGGATCTCATTATCTCTCCTATATTTCCACTTTTCACAGAGTAGGCACTTCTTAGCATTAAGCAGGGAAGATGAAGCGACCAGGTTTTTCACTAATAACTAAAACTCAGGGCTCTATGATACCTTCTTGGGCTTATTAGTGGCCTGTCCTCACTTTTAATCATGTTGGCTGTTGAGTAAGGAGGGTTGATGTATTCACAGGTCTTTTTCAGATTGGGACAACAAGTACAATTTAGCGCTGCCTGTCTTGATACACACGATGAAAAATTAGAATGTTGTATTAAGTAGCATCGTGTTGATGTGCAACAAAAAAAAATCTGCCAAACCACAGAGTGGAGAGTTAAAAGTAAAATTATGCACAGTGTAGGTGTAATTTTCTCTCACTGGATGTTGAGTATTTAATTAACGAGTATGATGGCTGTGAGAGACCTAAAGACCTGCAATCAAATTTTGGAATGGAAACAATTAGGACACTAAGTGATGAAGAGACTTGAGCATGGGGGGAAATAAATGAACTGTTAAGTCTTTGCGACATCACCCGTGACTTCCCTGCAGTGATTGATAACCATCCCATTGGCCCCAGCCCCTCATTTTCGCTTGTCCACAGGCGCTTTTGTGCGTCCGATCAGAAATAAATCAAAAAGTGTGGGTGAGGAAGACGGATATCGCTGTGTCAACCCCACTTCCCTTCGGAAACCCTCTGATTTATAGTCGCTGTCGCTGGCAGCCACTGGCCAGTTGTAAAGTTATTCAAATGTTACCATTTATTTTTCCTCCTTTTGTTTGAAACCCCAAATAAATCTGACTCTCCTGCCCTCTCAGAACGCTGGAGGATGTGAACAGAAGCAGAGTATGACTAATGTGTGAAAAAAAAAAATGTTGTCGGCCCACTTCTTTGTGAATAGACGGCGCTGACTCTTATCTCATATTTTCACAGGTCATGCCCTGAAACCTCAAGTATCTTCACTTTTCACATCCTTTCTGGACGGGTTGAAGAAATTTTACATCACCAAGGTAAAAACAAATAAATAGAAGTGTACACCACCAGTTGCTTTGTGCTTTCCATGAAAAATGAATCCACTTTTGAAATCACCAGTTCAAAGGGTTCGACCCCGACCGCCTGTGTGTGGCCACCCTGCTGTTCGAGGGAGACCGTGAGAAGGTCCTGCAGCATGAGAAGCAAGTTTACGACATTGCTGCAAAATTTGGGTAAGTAATAGTCTTAAAAACAAAGCATGTTACAAAGATGAGTTTACAGATCCCGACCGTGTCTAGCAGAAAATGACAAAGCATGGTGAGACTTTAAACATGTTGCCTGAGGCCCTGATGTCACTTTATTTAACCAGCCATTATGTAGTAGCAGTGAAAAGGATGGAGAGGCACAGTTACACACTTCAGACTTGGTCTTCTACTCAGTAGTTTGTCTCTGTGTGGATTGATGGATCACCTGTGGATGTCCTCCTGTCAGGCCAGCTTTTATGTTAAAGTAGGTGTGGTGTGGGCGGTGATAGCGGGGCACAGCTCCCCTCAGGAACAGCGCAGGGCGAGAGGACACAGCCTGGGAGTGCTTGGCTTTTGTGATTGATCATGAAACGGATCAATGAGGACTTTGGTGGAAATCAGTTCCCTGTCAGCCTGAGAGGGATGCTCTCTCTATCCACTGGCTGTTTTAACCCCCAACAATAGTTTCATAGATGAGTTCATCCTAACATAAATTAAGCTTTGTGCCTTCCAATTGTTTATTGTTGATTGTGAGACGGCTGTCAAGTCAGATGTTTCAACACATTGCTCCAGTGGAGTGGAGCATAAAATCCTTTATTTTGAATAATGGAGAAAAAAAAAGAAAAGCAATTAACAAGACTCTTTTATTGTAATATTTTAAAAATACCATTTGCCACTCAACCATTCTGATTTTTGTAAAAAGATATATATTCTTAAAGAGACTAAGTTTGCATTTTACTCTATTCTTGTCTTCATTTCCAATTTCCAGAACATTTTTCAATCTACTTTTATCACAACTGGATTTACTTGTGAATGATATGGTCAGCACCTTCTTGCTGCAAGAAACAAAACAGCTTTTTAGGTTCATGGAGATGGAAATATCCGAAAGTCAGTAAAAAGGAAAAACAGTGTATAATGAATTATATTCATTTATATATGAATATAAATGAACTTGTTCCAATTTAAGGGGAAACTTACCAACAAAAAACCTTCCTAAAATAATAAGATATTGATGTAATACCAATTTGTCAGAAACAATAGCTCATTACAAAACAAATGTAAAGAGGGGACAAAGCAGAGATCCTCCGTGCTCCTCACTGGGCGATGTCAGTGATTTCTTCCTGGGAAAAGCTTATTGATTAAATATTACTGTTGTTGTTATTTTTTGGCTCAGCGCCCGGACTTGCAGGTAGCTGACCGCCAGCAATTAAATCATAAGAAACTTGTCAGTTACATGCAGCATCCTCTGCTTTATTGCATTATTAAAAATAAATTGTGATCACCCATCAAATCAAGTGCTAGTGATGGATTGGTGCGGTTCTGGTAGGAATATTTTCTTGTGGTGTTGGGTAAAACAGGAAGAAGGGTGAAAGTCAATATAGTGATTTTCTAATGAGCTTGGCCTGATTAGTTTGGGTGGTAGATGAAAATCTGATTACCCACTGCAGGTGATGGATGTGTGGCTGACCTGTGGCGATGCACAGAGCATAGCTTCATTGATCTGTACATTGTTGGATTGACAGGCTCCCAGGCGGGTGTTGTGAGGGGAGCGGTCAGACCAACAAAGCTAAAAGAAAAGAGCTGTTAAATATTAACCCTGTTATCTGCTTCCAGGGGGCTGGCAGCTGGAGAGGACAATGGGCAGAGGGGCTACATGTTGACCTTCGTCATCGCTTACCTCCGGGTGGGTCACTCCTCTGGCTTTTTTTCTGCCGGCGCTGATGGGCAGGTGGGGCGGGCTGGGAGGACGCCGGCTGACAGCAGATAGGATAGTGAACAACACAGAAAGGCTGCAGAATGCGACCCCGGGAGGTCTTTGATTTGATCTGGTCACAGTTGTTGTCAGGGTGTCTAACACTGAGGTATCTACACCATGAGGAGAGCACAGTGGTTGCAGTCAACATGACAATGGAGAGTTGTCTTTGGTCAGTCCCGTCAGAGAGGCCTGTTTTGATCATCGCAGAAACGAGCACAGAGATTACGTGCACATATATAACCTGGTGTCTGCTTTCTGTAGTAATATGCTTTCCTAAAGGTCAGCTCTTAACTTGTTTCTTTTTTTAGAAAACACAAATTAAGGCCTGAAAGTAAGATGTTATCCACCCGTACACGAGTATTTTGTGAAAACCCCATTTTCAAAAATACCCAGTCAGTGTAGATGTGGACTCGGCCTTAGTCAGACTTGTCCTCACTCACTACAGAGCCTGTCCTCCCGTTGTGTTGTCGATCTAATTGTATCCTGGTTTGTTGTGAGCATGCAAGTGTACTAAATAACCATCAACCTACTAATGCTACTCTTGTACTCTGAGCAGGACTTGGGGATGGACTACTATGTGATCGGGGAGTCCTTTGAAACCTCTGTGCCTTGGGACAGGTAAAGACACTGATATGAGCTGTTACATTTAAATAGCTGTAAACATTTTCCTCTTCTCACCTCCCACACAGTCAGTCCTAAGAGAGTCCTCTGTCTTCCTCTTGCTCCTGTTTCCCCTCCTTTCTTTTATTTCTCTCTGACATTCACCTTCATGCCACCCCACCCCCCCATTAATAGGCTTTGCGTTGGCGGAAGCTTTGCCTCCTCAGCCCACACACACACACACACACACACACACACACACACACACACACACACACACACACACACACACACACACACACACACACACTAGGAGAGACTTATCTAAATGTGTTCTTTGTAAGAAATGTAATATTAGCCACATATTCATCTCACATCCACATGTGGTGTGTTTTGCATTTTCTCCATGGTTTCATCATCATTTTGTCACACATATACACACACACACGCACGCACACATGCAGGAGCACACACGGCGCCATGTTGTGTAACATGCCTGACGGGAGGGACCAAGAGATCAGGCACTGAGGCGAGCATATGTGCCTGGCTCATTACCCGTCCTCCCCCCTCCGTCCTCCACACACGGCTGCACATGCTTAGGGCTGGCGGCCATTTCCACACCAGTGGGAACCTCTCCCACAATGATCATCATGTTAGTCTCCTCCTCTTCCTTCTTTCTGTCCCCTTTCCTTTTTCTGAATATGAATAATTTTGCATTCCTTATTAATTCAGTTCTATGAAAGTTCCCTATACATATGAGTGTTGTGTTTTAAATGGACACATATCACGGTTTAGATTGCTCGTGTGAGACTCCGTAAGTCATTTTGCAATTCTGTTTTATCTGGGTAATTTTGTACTCTTTCCAGGGTGTTGGACATTTGCAGAAACGTAAAGGCGCGCATCACCCACGAGTGTAAAGGCAAAGGAGTGCAGTTTCAACCGTTATCCACATGCAGGTAATTTTAGCAAATGTTTTAAAGCAAATTTAGGCTGATTGAAGAGAAATCCAATCCTTCAGGGCCGGGTATCATCAAACATGTTTAGAGACAAGTGCAGATACAATAAATTATGGTATCAACAGCAAAACACTTTTGTATTATAGTTAACACACTTTCTCTCTACAAATCCCTTTTTTCATTCTACAAAAGGAGCCGAAGTTCTCAAATGTTGAAGGATAAGGCTGGCGGTATCTTTATGTTTTTGTCAACAAATCGCATGAAAAGATCAAAACCAACGACTTCACTACCATGTCTGTGGCACTCATCCCCAAGCCCTTATGTTTATATCAGCGACATGATTATTTAAAAAAGAATGGGTCACAATTATATAATTTCATATTTAAAAGATGCAAAGTAACTTCTTAAAGAAGCTGGGAACTGTTGTTTTAGCAAATGTAACTCAAGCAGGAGTAAATGGTGCAGCTGTTGGACTATTTTCAGCAGCGGATTGATACACATTTGATACTCTAGTGAGTTTTTTCAGCTATTGTGCGGTGTATGTAAGACTGACTCAAAATCAATGACCATGTTCTTTGAAATGAAAGAGCCTGGCACCCAGTGGCTCATTTATGTGTTTTTAATTGACAATAACTGAGCTCCATGGCAGAGGAATAAGATATATGAGGCTTTAGATCCACAGACAATACTTAGATTGGATAGTTTGAAGGATCATATAACAGTTGGTTTTGATGTTTTTGTAGTATTTGTTGACCACAATTAAAATATAGACTCATCCTTTAAATAAAAGCCCAGACGAACTTTGCATAAACGTGATAATTGTCCGTCAAAAGTTGTGATTTTAAATCAGGAACTATCTGATGATAAAAAAAATAAAAAATAAGCACATTAAATTCTGAATCCATACATTTGGTTCAATACCAAAAATGTATTGAGTGAGTTAGCAAGAGCCGCTCAGACAGACAGACGGACAATCTGACAAACAGACGGTGAGCCGGTCGAAGAGCACCAGGCTTCTGCTCGCAGATTGTGGACAGATTAGGCCTCAGCCTGATTATGCGACAGCCATTCATTTCCCGGCCGCAGTCTGTCACATGATTGATTTGTCCATTTAACCTCTAGAACAGTCAGTGTGCCAGGTGATGGGCCATGTCAAATGAACAAGGGCTCTGCACCCTGCTCCTCCACAGGGAACAAGGCCAGAGAGAGGGAACATGCAAACTGGAGAAGCATTTCTTTTCTTAACGTAAAGGTTTTTAAAAAAAATAATGTACATGTTCTTGATGGGAAAATGAAAGCTGCATTTTATCAAGAAGCAGACACATGAACAGTAGGGATATTTTGTTCTGTGTAAAACAACAAACTAAATCAATTTTCTGTCCCGCATCAGTGAGTCATGCTGTTACCTGCAGCACAAAAGTGCTTTGGATGATTCAGTAAAAGCATTTGATGGCCATTTAATGTCTGATAATGTTACGTTATTAAAGGTGACAGTGCTTCCACGCCGCCTCCGCTTTCTAGGAGCCATGAAAGGAATTGAGGTCGTGGGTTCAAACCTCCTACTTTACTTTGTCTTCCAATTTTGATGGAAAAAATGCATTTATTGCATGAAAATGGAGCATCTTGATAAAACACTGCTCTTTGTATTCATGTAAATTAGATTTCAAGAGCTGAAAGAAAAACATTAAAGGAGTCTTTTCTCTTACAGGGTGACTCAGACGTACGATGCTGGGGCCTGTGTCTACTTTTACTTTGCCTTCAACTACAGGGGACTCAGTGATCCAGTACACGTGTATGAACAAGTGGAGGTATGAGCAGTTACACCGTGGTCCAGTCGTGTGTGCATCATGTTGAATCTCTAGCATCCCAGAGAGTGAATTTCAGAATATTGTATTCTATAAAATAAATGACTCTGGTTTTATTTGTTTTGTTTCCCAGCGTGCAGCTAGAGAAGAGATCCTTGCCAATGGAGGGAGCTTGTCACATCACCATGGAGGTACTACAACCTGACAAATTCAGACTAAAACATCGGGTCTATTTTTGCGAACATGAACTAAACCGATGCACATAATTCACAAGTAAAATATTAAAATGGGATGAAATTCTACTTTCACCTTCTCCTGGATTATAATTTATGAAAAGAGGGTTGCTCTCAGATGCAAAGGCAGAATGGCGAGCTTTCCCAGCGTGCTCTTCCATGCTAGTGAGCAGGCGGCCAGTCGTGCTATAAATGTGCATTCAATCGGAGATCTTTCACCGCTTTCTTCACATGTCCAAAATATGTTCCTGCTGCTCAGATGAATGGCTCTGACTTGGCTATTTGTTCATTTCAGCAGTGACCAAATGAAACGTGAGCAGGGGAGGCGGTGAAACAACTCTCTGGGCCCCATCAGGGCTAACCGAAATGGCTGCCTTATCTATATTGCCATCCGCCTCGCTGTTTTCATACATCACTTCGGGCTATTCATCACACCTGTCAAAAACAGTACGCAGTGAATCAGCTGCGACATTAAATCACAATTTTTCCTGAAGGCGGGGACGGGTTCAAAATTAAAAGATTGCTAATAAAAAGGAGGCGTTGGGGCCGGGGTAAATGACGCCGGCTGTATACTGACCTCCAAACGGTGGCCCAGCCACCCCGAGCAGCACAGGGAGGTGACGGAGGGGAGGGGGGGTGGGAGGAGAGGAGGGGATATTGATGCAGCTCCCGCGTGCGAGGCCCACTCTGTAATTGTGATTAATAACAGTGGGGCTCGCTATCTGAGCGCAGACAGGCCGGTTTGTCTGCCCACAATCAGCTCTTGACAAATGGAGCTAGTTTCACTGGGTTTTGTGTATCAAACAAAACAGATGTAGTCAAGGATGCTAAGGTGGGAGGGCACCGGAGGAAATATACATTTTTGTGGCCCTGTATTTACAGCAGGTCAGTGTTGTGCTGCGTGGGCGTAGGTGAGGGAATCTAGGCGTGTAGAGCGCTGAACCTCTTTCTCTGCAGGACATAATACTCTGCTAACACCACCACGTGTTGACTGCTGTCCATCACAAAAAGAAACGCTGACTATGTTCGATTTTAGATGGAGTCAGGTTTGTCACATGCAAAAAGATCTATTTTAAGTTCAATTATTAGCTTGTTCTGAAAGCCAGAACAGTGGAAGAAATGTCCTCTTTAACTAGGTCACCAGTGTTGCAGCGGTGAAGAGTTGTTGAACATCCATCACCAGGAGAGTCATCCATCTATCAGCCAATACTCCGGCTCGACCATATCACAGGAAGGCAGGGCTGCTACCTTACTCTGTCTTTCATGCCCTGACCCCCATTTGTCAGCGCAGCTCGGGGAGAGTGAGTGCGTGTCGAGGGGTTGAGGCTCAGCATGGCCACTACAGTCTCCTCTGTACGAGTGTCGCCCCGAGGTGCCCAGCATCTGCACCTCACCTCGTGGCTCTGCAAAGCTCCAATCTCGCTAACTCTGCCAACCGCACCTCCGCACAGGTCACTGCACTTAGGAGGTAGAAAAATGACCTGATTCAGGGAAGTTCCCGCTTTGCATTTGGCCCTGCACTTCCCCAGGCTTTTTCCACACAAGAGAGATATGACACTTTTTAAAAAGAAATCTGTCATTTCTGAAATAACTACCTGCTCTTCTTTGCATGTCTCAGCTGCACAGACCTAGCCTGGCGAGATTGATTGCAATAGCGAGCAGAAAGGAGAGAATATGACAAGATAGATGTGTAAATTATCACAGTGATGGAGGCAATGATGCAGTCCTAGCACCTTCTGTTTTCTCTCCTTTTCCTGAGAGGAGGGAGGGATGGAGGTGGAACGAGGAGGAAGGCCTGAAGAGGAGGAGGTTGTGGAGAGCAGGGTACTTTCTTAGTTATTGGGTAGCAGCTGATTGGTCCCTCTGTCACCATCTGGAGGTTTGTGTGGTATCAGAGTCCCTGGTGACCCCGCTGTCTGCCCTGTTTTGTCAGGGGACGGGCCTCATGGCTGATCCCCATCTGGGTTTCCTGGCTGGACTCTCATAACAGGCGGCCCCTTCCCTCAACATGCCCTATTAACACCGGAGCTCCCCTGCTAGTGATGCACAGAGAGGCGTGCGGAGAGCGGAGGGAAGGCCTGTGAACATTCCCATCATACACCTTCCTTATTCAGGCCTCCCTATCTAATCTCAAGTGATTACACTGCTGCTTGCAAGTGTTTGCTCAGCGAGCAGCACCTGCTCTGTTCTCATACTTATCTTTAGAGTTTTGGAATATAGATATCGTGTGTTTCTTTTAAGTTGACACGACCTCCAAAAGTTAAATTTGACCCTGCTTTTGATCTGACGTAAAGTTTTCTTTATTCCTTTTTGTTATTTTCCTTCATGTAGTGTAAAGTCCTTTTGATTAAGTTCCATTGCTTTTTTTTTTTACTTCTTTATTAAGTTATTGTTTTTAACTGATTTTCTCTGTGAGACTTTCAAACCTTCAGATGATGCAGACTGTTCAAAGGTGCATGCTGTGCAACACCATTGTCCCAGTTCAATTCAGTTATTTTTATTATCAATGCATTTTTATTTTTTTTTTGGATCAGTCTTTTAGTCTAATAAATTAATTACAAATAAAAGTTACAATTTCCAAGTGCCCAAACTAAATCCCAAAAATATAAAACGGCAGCAAATCCTCACATTTGAGAATCTGGAAACGGAGATTTTTTTTTTTTTTTGCTATTAAACACAACTTTATTTCAGAATATGCAATATAAAACTACAGGGTCTATATTAGTAGATATTGTACCATAACCACATCAACATATGTGCAATTAATTAAATGACCAAAGACAAACAGACACGTAGTGAGTCTGGGGCTTTTGGGGCCCCTGGGCAGTTTTCAGTTTAGCTTGATTTTTGTTGGATGTCATTTCCACTCCCATTGTCTTTTTCTGCCCCAACTATCCAATAAAAGCAAAATGCAAAACAAACTATCTGCAGATAATGTGAAAGCTCAAAATAAATCTTCATTGTACAGATTGTGGCTGGTTAAAGAAATTCTGCAGCTTCATCGGTTTGTAGAACATCAACGTTTTTATTTTATTTGAAGTTTTCTAACAATAGTTTGGCTCTCCAGTGAGGTTTTCCCAGTCCTCCGCAGTCACCAGACCTCTCGCTGGCTCCAGACTCTCCGCTGAGAACCTGTCGGGCACAGACGCCGTGGAGTATGTCGGACTGGACAGCTGGAGAAGCTATGGGCACCCTCACTAGGCTTGGTGCCACAGCCTCTTTCGCTCCTCAGGTTGGGGCTTTAGGAGGAGGGAGGGTGAAGAGCGGCTGAAAGCCAAAGTCCTGCTGACAGAGGACCATTGTGTGGGTGGCTTTGGCCCCCTGTTGGTGATCGGGCCAGTGTCAGAGGGCACAGAGCGGCGTTCAGGACAAGCGAGCACAACATCCATCGCAGGTCAGCTGGAGGAGTGTGCTCGTGTGCACAATGAGACAGAAACGCACACACACACACACACACACACACACACACACAGACGAACGCTCCAGCGACTCTGGAGGGAGGGAAACGGAGGGGAGTGGTGGCTCAAAGAGCGAGGGAGCCGGGGACAGCCCGCTACAGCCGCCAGCCGGCCCCTCCTCTGGGAACACACAGAGCCTAATGAGTTTGATAGTCTGCTGAGCTCCATAAATCATGCCATGCAAAACATTTCTCCTCTCTGAATAAAAGCATTTATCACCCTCTGTTTATTCACTCACTCTCACAAGATTGATTGGCTCCCAGCAGCCCGCTGAGCAATCAGCCGTGCCGATTCCTCTATTTCTCCCCCTCGGTCCGCTTCCTTCAGTTTGTTTATTTATTTATTTTCTCTCTTCTGTCATTCAGTGGGCAAACTTCGGAAGGAGTGGATGAGAGAGACCATCTCCAATGTTGGCATGGGGATGCTCAAGTCTGTCAAGGACTACGTGGACCCCAAAAACATCTTCGGCAACAGGAACCTCCTCTAATTTCCTGCTCACCTTTAATCTCACCTTTTTTCGAAAAAGCATCTTGAGCATTTTGGATTAATAGCTACTAAATGTGAATTGAAAATGGACAGACATGTTGTCTTTTTCATCAAAAGTGTAATTCGGTGCCATTTATTGACCTTTTACGTTATATTGCACTTAATATGCTGTAACAATTACTGTCGCTCACGGTGAAGCTCCTTTTTGCTGTTGAGTCGCGGCCTCAGCTTGTTGTAGGAGCGACGGCCATGATGCAACAAAACCTTGATTTTTGTCATCATTTTTTTAAGATTAATCATTTCCTAAATATTCTTGCCAACACTTAATTCAGTTAATAACAGTTAATTCATCTCTGTTTGATTTTACTTTCCTCTTGTGCGTGCATGTATGTGGCACGTCTTTAGTAAGTTCTAGATGAATGCACTTCCTAAAGCTCTGTGCCTTTTTCTAAAGCTTTCGTCTGCCTTCCCCTTCACCTACGAAATACTCCGCTGGTGAACAGTGAGTCCCTCGGTGAAGCAACATTGACTTGAACATGATGTTTTCTGTGTCTTTTTCTTGCCCTCATGCCTTTTGTTATACTGACCTATTGCCATAAGCCACTTTTTCTGGACTGTATGTGTGTGCCTCTGCCTCCACTAAAGATTCCTTCTGCCACCATATTTTAACAATAACCTCCCCTCCCCCTCCTGGAAGTACAGTACGATTACAGAGAGAGATATTCCTTGTGGGTTTAGTTTTTTGTACTGAAAGTGTTTACCTTGCATGGTTTGTTACTGAGAAAGTGAAGTGGGGGGAAGCCATTGCGTTTTTTCCAATCACGCCCCCTTCAATGTGACCACGTTTGCAGTTTAAGGCCTCTGGATCCCGGTGCTCACGTCGTACCAAAGACTCAACACATCAGATCATTCAAACATATCCTAAACATATGTTTTGACTATGTGACCTTCACACACATTAAGTAACTTCATGCACAGCTAAACTATATTTTTAAATCAGCATATGCAAAGATGACCCTTCTGAGCGAGGTAAAAGGTCGATGTTTGTGTCCGTTATGTGCTAAAACGTTCTACATCATGTTTCTTATGTTTAAGACACTATTGAAATATTTCTCATCCTTTAGAATTGCCCAGAAACTAAAAGAAAATAGTTTCCCTTGTTACTGTGTAAAGGATTTTTGGAACGGATACTGTAATGTACTAAAGTTTGATAATAGCCTTGTACCATTTGTAATTGTAAACCATTGGTTTTTGAAGCAAACTAAAGCTTTAAGAAAGCTGTTTGTTGAGGAATCTCGCCTTCTCCCCCTTCTGATCTGTGATTCACATTTTCCTGAACCACCTTGTCCTTTTTTAATTCATAATATTTCCCCAAATAAAAGGACTCATTAGGGACCTGTCATGTGACATTTTACCTGTGTCAAAACAACGTGTGAGAGCTTTTGAACGTCATGGATGTACCTTTTTGTTATGTTCCACTTCTCTTAACGACGTCATATAAACCAAGTACATTTTGTCTATGCTGTTTGTGCAATAAATTGAACATCCTATTTGTTGGACTTTTCTTTCACCTAAATATATAACACATAACACTGTTAAGAGAGCTGAACTCTCTTATACATCATTTCCAATCCAGCTCTTCAAGAGAAGCTTTTGTTTATGTTTTCAGACGGTGCTAAGAGGGTCAACAGGAACCTGAGAGCAGGTTTTTGTTTCCTCTACCTATTCCACACTGAGCTCAAGGCAATCCAGCACAGAGTTTAACACATCCTGTCTTTTGCTTCCTGACTGGAAGGTGGTGTTTTCTTTCTACACACAGGCTCATTTGGGAGTCATCTTCACCCACACAGCCACCCACACACTGCTTGCTGACGTCAGCGCCACCTATCAACAGCAATAGAGCTCAGCCTTGGATGATGAAATGCACTGCAGTTATCACATTCAGTGGCTTAATACCAAAGATTGTGTGAATGATTACAGCAGATATAAATAAGACTATATATTTTTTAAGAAGGTTTCAGCATCTCTGATCATTCACTGGACTTGTTAAGAGTTGTGAAATATTGATTTCAGATTCATATATTTGCAGCTATTCCTATTTTCTTAATATGTTCTTATCTTTCCAACCTGACTGCATCATGCACTTTCTTTTCAATGAATTATGCGCATACCTGCGGTATTTCATTGATACATTTCATGTGTAAAGATACATTTGTCCACAAGAGGGCAGCACTGCACTGGGGAGAATACTGTATGGACTGAGCAGCAGAATCAGTTGTGACGGAAGTATTCAGGTCCTTTACTTAAGTAGCAATACTGGGATATAGAAATACTAATGTACAAGGGAAAGTCCAGCATTGAATGTTAATGAAGTAAATAATGTACTATTATATATTATATTATTATATTTTTTTCTTTATTAATTGGAAAAAAAACAAATGTTTCGTCACTTATTGAACAATTCCTAAATACACAATAATGCAATCAAATTAGGGATCACGTCCTCATGGGTAGGCCTACATAGTTATTTTTGCATAGATGGGAAAAAAGTTGCACCTTAATTATTCACAGATTTAGTGCACCACCCAGCAGGCACACTAAGTGACCTAAATCTAACAAATCTGGGATTCTGCGTCACCAACAGGGCAGGCTCGAGCTACCATGCTAACTACAAATAATACAGTAATATCAAGATTTAGTGCAAAAATGTCATTATACATTTTGAACATGATAAATATAACGTTAGATTCATTATAAAATCATTGTTTACATGACAATTATATTAGAATAATGCTAACTAATAAAAGTTTCCTTAATTTCACTGGATATTTACGTGCATTGAAAGAACTAATGAACACAAAAAAGCTTTAAAGGAATAATGTGTTTTTTTTTCCTATTAGAGTTTTGTATTATTACATTTATTTATACCTATTTTTATTATTATTTTCATTATTATTTGAATCCACATTCTAGTTTCTCTGTCTTACTATTATGTTGCGTAAACTACATGTCTGCAATGGTTGTAGATTGGGATGTTTTTTTCAATAAAGATTGAAACAAAGAGGCTACCATGCTAAATGCTAACATGCTGATGCTGGATCCTCCAGATGATCTCTTCGTTAAGTGAGGAACTTTGACCTCTAGTGAGGTGTGTTTTTACACTTTTCTGTTTTTTGACTTGTTTGACCACTTTGAGGAGTGCGGGACAGAGAGGCTGAGTGGACTGGTTACACTTTGAGAATAAACAAGCAGTGAAGAACCTGGAGCATATGAGGAGTAACATAGCAGTTGTGTGTGTGTGTGTGTGTGTGTGTGTGTGTGTGTGTGTGTGTGTGTGTGTGTGTGTGTATCTCTCTTTTTGCTTTAATGTGCGTGCTTGTAGCTGCAGCCGCTGCAGAGTTTATATTGTTTATACATGTTTTAATCAGCTGTTTATTCTACAAGAAGTGGCAGTTTATTTCATGTATGTGGCCTAACAATGCTTCTTGCACCCGCCATGTTTTTCGAGACTTTTTATTTATTGTCGATCATTTGTGTTTAATTGTCTGAGTTTTGTCTCTTTTCTGGTTAATTCTAGTAATGCTACACCGAGGAAGGAGGTTGTATATGTATATCTGTTAATCAGTTGTATGGCTTCTATAGAAATGTAATTTTCTGTTGGTTTGGACATAAGGGCTCTGGTGTGAAGTTGTTCCACTTGTGTATATGTTGACATTTAGCCTAATGCAATGTGTTGTGTAACCAAAAGTGTGTAGTGTTGTTTATTAAGTTATTTTAACATTTTATAATATATCCTTATATCTTTTTTTTTTAATAAAACGCACTAAAGGTTATTTTACAAATAGTACATTTAAAAAAAAGAAGTAAATACTCCATACAGTTATATAAGTATACTATTCCAACAGGCTTACTCTGTCCCAGGTAGTTTGTTGATGTGGAGCTCATTTAAACAATTTCATACAATGTTGAGTTAATCTATAACAATTCATCATATTATACAAGATCATCGTGTGTTTAGTATGTAAAATCATCAAAGTAACCAACAATGTTTCCCTCATAATTGTGGTGTAGTAATAAGTCTGTAGTAGAGTAGTATAAAGTAACATGCAATGGAAATACTCAAGTAAAGTACAACTTTCTCATATACTTGTGTAAACTTGTGTCAGAATAAACCAGAAGAGATATAGCAGCATATTTTTATTTAAACTCTGAACAGAAACATTGCACATTGCCTTTTCATGCCCTAGTTTTCTTTCAGTCTAGCCCGCCGTAACCAAACTGGGAGAGGAAAGAAGAAATACAAGTAGCACGTTACATTGCAAAAAAGACGAAATAGAAGTTTGGCTGCATAGACCTAATAGAAAAATAGAACAGCGATATTCATAATTCACATAACATAATGCAATAGAATTTAAATCATGCATTTCCAATGAGATAATGTGTTTAATGATGAAGTTCAAAATACGAGGTATTTGTTGGCTCACATGTTTGCTACATCCTTAGCAAGTGGTTGAATTTAATACTGCATAAAACATGCGATTCAAAATGTTTCTGGTCGACTTCAATTCAGCTCTTTAACTAAAACACAGTAGAGTACACAGATCCATGCCACACAATGTGCACAGTCACAATTTAAAACTCCAATTAACAAAGCTACAACACAAGTCATAAGGCATACCCCCCACCCCAAAATAATACCTTTTAATAATAATAATAATAATAATAATAATAATAATAATAATAATAATAATAATAATAATATTAATAATAGCTTGTGACTACATGGGCACTTTAGTACTACCAGTTTCAGTGTTTCATTTTTCTTTTGGATAATATAATAGCTGTTGAAGTAACATCTGTGAGCTTTGAGAGAAGGACAGAAATCAGATTAAAGCAAAGATCTGACATTTTAGGAAATACACTTGTTCACTTTCTGGCGCCAATTTAGATAAGAGGATACCACTTTCAAATAAAGATACTGGTTGTATTAGCTTAGCATAAAGACTGGAAAGAGGAAGAAACAGTTTTTCAGTTTTTCCCCGTTTGTCAAATGTGTCGGACTATTTTCTGGCTGCAGAAAGTCCCGGCCAAGACATAGTCTGACAAATAATCATTTATAAAACAGTACGCTTTGGGTTTTTGTTTAGATTAAACGCACACAATCTAACATTTTAATTAGTGAGCTTTAGAGGTGCTGGTTGGCCAATTGTATTACCTTTGGACGGAGCCTGGCTAGCTGTTTCCCTTTGTTTCTAGCCTTTATGCTAAGCTAAGCTAACCGTCGGCTGGATGTAGCTTTATTTAAGAGACGGGTATGAGGGTGGTATACTCTCGTCTAAGTGTATTTCTTACAAAATAGTTTAGTGAGTTTATATGAAGCATTCTCAGCTCTCAGTGTTAAATTGGTAGATGAAATCAGGACAACTTCATCAAGGCACATGTGTGTGTTTGTGTGTGTGACAAGTGACAACCTGCATTTATAAAATTGGGCAAAATAGATTTCTATATGTATATAATGTTAATGCTTTGAGGCTAACATGGGGTCAAAAACATAACTGCAGTCATTGGTTTTTATAAATGATGGCAAAAAATATGTCATGGTTCAACATGGATTTCCATACTATCTAAGAATCTTGGTGAGGAGGCCATGCATTTTTCATTAGGATCTTAAAACAAGGCACAGGGAGGGAGGGAGCACTCAATTTGCATCGCAAGCACTGTCACAGGTCCTGCACCGCTTTATCCTTCAGCAACTCTACAGCCACATTACAATCCAGAGCGTACATGTTCTCAAATAGTACTTGTAAATAACTTAATAGCCTATATACAGATTTACAAAAAATATCCCTGTTACCCTGGACAAAATGCGAGCAACGAGGAGGTACCGAGATAAAACGAACCACAGCAGAGACAAACATTCCTCTCCAGTATTCTCCATGCCTTGTAGAGCCGAAAATCTGCGCAATGCCCAGAATAGTTAGTGTTAGCTCACTGGTTGACATGTTGACACAGTGGTTTGAGTTTCCTTTCTGACGTGGTGTCATCAGCTGATTTGTAGCTGCTCCGACAAGCTCGCCAAACACAGCTCTGTCAGCCTTCAGCAGAGGAAGACTGAAGGGAGCTGAAAAACCTCTATGATAGCGCCGCACTCAAGTCTAAAGCTCATCTCTAGCAGCAAAAGCGAAGAGGAGCAGAGCCCAAGAACCACTGCATGCACTGCACTGCCTCTGTTGCAGGCTGCATTTAAGAGGAAGTATAAGCCTAAGAGATCAGCTTGGAGATGGCATCAAAAGCTAACTAACAGGTTCAGATGGTGTGCCATCAGCGTCGCTGCTGTAGCAGGGTGAGCTGTCCGTTGTGGCCGCAGTGCAGCCGCTAGTTTCTGTGCTGTCTCCGCTGCAGGAGCTGGAGGGAGTAGACACACTCTGGCCTCGTTGTCTTTTCTTGTTTAGTTCCTCCCAATTGGCCCTGTTAGCTCTGATCATGTCAACCATCGGCTGAAGTTTGGGATTCAACGTGACAAGAGTCTAGAGGGAGAGAGAGAGGAAGGAGAGAAAGATGAGAATGGAAAAATACACATTAAATATGAAGACAAAAAAAAACACCATTGGCACTAGAAGCAGAGGCCCCAGTTTGTTTTTCCTAAAAATAAACAGCTGTGATATTTTTACAAGAGTCTACACGCATGCTAGCAGCTCTGTGAGGCTGTGAGTAGGCACAGCGGTGCTTCGAGCTAAATGCTAACATCAGCATGCTAACATGCTCACAGTGACGATGTTAATATGCAAGGTAACATTTTAACATGTTCACCATCTTAGCTTAAAATGTTAGCAATGTTAGCATGATAACATGTGCTAACTGAAAGGGCACATGGAGAGAACAGACCTCCGCCAAGGCTGTTCCTATAAGTGAAAAATAATGCATGTATCCGCTCCAAAATTAAATGGATTATTCCTTGGTCCATGCTAAACCTATCCACCAAGTTTCATGAAAAATAGTGTTTTTTACGTAATTCTGCTAACAAACCAAAAACCGAAAACTTGCCGAAGCTAATTAGCACAGCTGTGGTTGATGAGTAGGCCTATGTCATTATTTTTACAAGTATTTAGTCATAAACCAAAGTGTTGGGCAAATTAAAGTGTTGGGCGCTAGGTGAAAGAATTAAAGTCAGTAGGCTACCATTTATCCTCAACACCAAAATTGTCTGGACAACATTTCATAAAAATCCATCTAATAGTCTTTTTTCTAATCTAGACAAAAAGAGTAACCAACAATTACATGTCCTTGCACAACGACTATTTCCCCCTATACTTACTTACAAATACCGTGTACATGTTTTGCTTGTGTTTCACATACTGTATGTCACATCCAGTTGCCTGGATTAGGAAATGTAGTTGCAATTTGAGAAACGTGTTAAAAATATTTGTAATCGTGCAGCAAAAATAATATTTAAGTTACTGAAGCCTGTAGGGGACTATTATTATTATTATTATTATTATTATTATTATTATTATTATTATTATTATTATTATTATTATTATTATTATCTAAAAAAATATATATTTTTAGACAAAAGCACCATCACTTTCCACATATAATCAAACAGCATTTAAATTTTCACATACTAGTATGAGCTTTCTATGACCATTTTAAAAGGAAAAAGGAAAAGTTGTCTGACATGTACCCCGCTGTACAGTGGACAATATTCGAAAAGTTAATTCAACCACGTTTTTTTGGTGACAAAATGAAAACACAAATGGAAATCTGTCAGTCCTCTCATCAGACGGTCTTTCAGTTACGACATCAATCCCTCTCTGTGAACGACGTTTTTTTACATATCGAGTGGCATTTCTCCCCCCCCCCCGTAAAAACAAACGCTTAGCTCTGTGACTAGAATGTTCAGATAACACATGAGACGCACACACTGAAAAGCAGCACATTATTCATCATGCACCACAAAACAAATGAAACAATACGGTGAACAAATCGCTGCTACAATAACATACAGTCGCTCGATAGTTTAAGCCAATGAAATGGCTGCTCTTTAGAGATTAGAAGCACGTGTATGACTGAGATAAGTCTTTGTCATTCGTCTGTGATGAACTGTAAGTGGAAGCGTGGTCCAAGCTGTCATCCACCATTTTAATAAATCACCTGCGACATGGGGAGATTTTGTTCCCTCTGTTCTCCTCACATTTTCTATTGTGCCTATTGGATTTCCAGGGATGTCTGTAATTAGTTGTTGTTTCATTAACCCGTTTTATATGGGGAAAAATAACATGTGAGCATGGGTCGCACATGCCAAAACATTATTCACACGCATATAAAGGAGTAAATGAGCAGCCATTGTAAAAATGAATGAAACAAATAGGATGGTAAGTAAGTACACCCACACTTGGGATTATGTATTGTATGTCTTAAAGGGAAATCAAATGTGTTGTTGGAGAAAACCCATCTAATCACAGCAGCCAATTAAGTGAACTTTAAATGCATTTATATTCAGAGGGTGTATTCACTAATTCATACGAACAATTAAAACACTTGTGTGGGTGGTCGACCAGAACAAAGCTCCGTGATGTGGCCGAGTTAGTTCAGACATCAAAACTATTTTTCTTTGTTGAATAAATCAGCTGTCAGCCCACTTTTGGTTCATTAAGAATTCATAACATGTCCTGAAAGGTGTTTTAAAAACCATGTGTGACTTAATAATTCATAATATTGTGATTGCTGGAATATGTGTGCTGCTAATCATGAAGCTGTTCACCTGTGAGGCCGAGCAACATTAGAGCACACGATGGATTTCCATTCCTGTGATTTGAGATAAAGTCGATGCCTTTTTCTGAAATCTGACTATTTTTGTGTTTTCGCACACATCTGGTTTCAGGCTGTGTGTGTGTGTGTGTGTGTGTGTGTGTGTGTGTGTGTGTGTGTGTGTGTGTGTGTGTGTGTGTGTGTGTGTGTGTGTGTGTGTTACTGTGTGTTAATGTAGGACTGAAGCAATTAGTTAATGATCGAAGAATCATTTAAGTCATTTTTCAAACAAAAAGACCAAACATTCATCTTCTCCAGCTTCTCAAACAGGAGGATTTATATGGGTTATTTTAGGGGTTTTGGACTGTGTGCTATTTGAAGACATCAACATGGGTTTTAAGAAATCTGCATTTTCACTATTCTCTGACATTTGTTATGGTATATACAAATATAACAACTTTATTGTCACTGCACATTTCACAGGGAACAAGTTTTGGCTGAGACAACAAAATGTACTTTAGCATCTAACCAGCATTTTATAAAGTTATCTATATATATTAGATTCAGAGGGATGAATCCCTCTTTTTTTAATGGTCACATACAGAGCACACACAGTGAAATTTGTTCTCTGCTTTTAACCCATCCTAGTGACCAGGAGTCTAGTACTAGGAGCCACTGCTCCAGCTAATGTACAGCACCCAGGGAGCAATGGGAGTGAGAGGGGAAGGGGGATGTCTGATGCCTTGCTCAAGGGCACCACGGCAGGGCAGGAGGTGAACTGTGACCTCTCCATGTAGCAGTCACACTCCATTTTTTTATGGTCGGGTCGGTAACTTGAACCAGCAACCCTACGGCTCACAGTCCAAGCCCCTACTGACTGAGCCACTGCCGGACTATATATGTGCAGTATGTATCTTATAAACCAAATGCTTAATTGAGAAAATGATCTGCAGATGAACTGTTATTGAAAATCATATTACACTGTGATGGCATGTGGTCTACACACACACAGCTGTGATTTCCAAAAACCGACTGGTTTGATCGTCTCAATCTTTTTGCATTTGTCTCGTTTGCGGGTTAAAAGAAGATAATTTGCTAAAGGGAAAACAATTTCCCTCTTTCTCCACAGTATCCACAGTGGGACATTGTCATTGGTTTGCACAGCATTATTATTCTACTGATGTATACTCAGAAGAAGAAGAAGAAGAAGAAGAAGAGAGAGAGAGAGAGAGAGAGAGAGAGAGAGAGAGAGAGAGAGAGAGAGAGAGAGAGAGAGACTGTCATATGGTGGGGTATATAGATGGAAGGTTATATAATGGGGGATTAATATTCCACAAAGTAGCGAGCCACCACCAGGAGAAGGAGATCAGCAAGATCAAGAACGAGATCTCTTCCGCCCACAGACAAAAACCCTGCCGCCTCTGAACTTCCTCTGTTCTCCCCCTCGCAAGTTTAATTGGCAGTAGCATGATCGTGAGCTCCATATCTGCATTCTCCAATCATCAGCCTTCACATGAGGCGTGGAGACAAACCCCCCACGCAGACAACACACTTTGATGCTTTTTATCTCCACTACACAGACAGTAACAATGGTGAAACAGCCCCGCACAGATAAGTCTGCTCTAACTTTGGACACTGATCCTTGGATAATTCAATAAAGATGATCTATTGTTTGCTTTCTACTCGTAATAATAATAATAATAATAATAATAATAATAATAATAATAATAATAATAATAATAATGACAGTAAAAAGTAAGGTTTAACAGTAAAAACTATAAGAGTGAATGAACTATTTAATCCTCGACTCCCTGCCCAACAGTTTGCTTTCATGACTGCAGCACGCCTCATCTCTTAACAGACCTGATCTCCTCAGTAAATCAGCCTGCGTCTTTCTCCCACACAGCTACTGCTGCCGGCAGTGGGAGGGGCAGGTGAGTCTCTCTTGACGTCATTCAGAAACACACGCACACACACATTACTATACTGGCGAGGACAAAGTATAGATTTCCATTAATTCCCTGAAAGATTACCACTAGCTCTAACTCTGACCCTAACATTTGCTCTGCCCGAGATCCTACAGTAAAACCAGCCTCTCTATCTGCGTGTTTGCGAAAAAGTCTTAGAAGAAAAGGCAGTCAAGAGTCGGTCCTTCTGTCATTATTGTACAGTAAAGCCCGAAGTGCACCGTCTAACTGAGGAGATGTAACCCAACTAACATCACAGCTCTATTCACTCTACTACCTCTGAGCTTTCTCACAGTCAGAAAGTGCACACTCATTCTGCTGTTCTCAAAATAACAGGATGCAACCTTGAAGTTGTTTCAGAGCTTTCAATAAAACATTTTTAAAAATACACAATTTCTTCAGTGAGAAATCTGTGGCTGCAAAGAAAAAGTTGAATAGTTGTTGGTGACCGTTTCATTTGCTGGCGTCAGTGAGGCGGACAATAGCTGAGGAAGGACAGCGACTACTGATGTCAGAGGCGTGTGTGTGTGTGTGTGTGTGTGTGTGTGTGTGTGTGTGTGTGTGTGTGTGTGTGTGTGTGTGTGTGTGTGTGTGTGTGACACAAGCGCGTCACAATGAGAGCAGTGAATCTTCAGGTGTCTACCTCGTACAGCGGCGCACAAATTCCATCAATCCACTCCAGCTGAAGCCCTGGCAATTCATCCTTCCTGTTTCGATCGAAGATGGCCTGAAACACAAAAGTTAGACTTTATTTGCACGTATACGTTTGTATTTCACATACATTTCCTATTCTACCTCATTCTTCTGCAGCCTGAACTTAAGAGGCTGAGGCTGTGCTTCAAAGATAGTTACTGGGCGACGACTTAGAAGTTAATATTTCATTTCCAACACCCACGCACACACAGAGCGGTAAAGGTTTGTCACAAGCGGCAGACCGGAGGCTACCGCATTGGTTATTTCAGAGGGGAGGCAATGTGGCCTGGCTCGATTAGTCAACAGCCATTAATTGCTGACAGAAAGCTGTTGGTTTTTCCCCTTTTAAGAACTTGCAACACAGTTCAGCCTTCAAAGCTTCTCAATCAAACACACAGTACTCCTCTGTTGTGGCGCTTCGGCTTTGAGCATAGTCTGAATACGTTATGAATAAAGATCTGAATTTGGACCAAAGTCTTTCCCAGCTACTATTATTGTGCTATGTTTACATTCATTTGAGCTATGAGCAAGTCTAAGCTAGTAGAACTCCAACACACCCAGATGCCTTGTGTGTTTACAGCTGAATGAATAGAAAGGTCAGTGTGCTTTGAAACCTGTGTAGGGGGGATTTTCTTTTAAATAATGATTGTTACGTGGTCCACAATGGCAGTGGAGTGGTCAAGCTGTCATGACACACTCTCATGTTTCCTACACAGTCAGTGTGTTTTAGAACTGTGGAGAAAATAGATCTTGTGAGTCATCCCCTCAGTGGAGGTCACGGTGGTGAAACTAACTGCAAAAAGCACAACACACCAGAGATGTTTGGATGTACTCACAGAGGGCGTGAGCTTCAGCTCTGATCTCTCTCTGTCTCCCTGCTCGAAGAACTCACTGGTCACCAACTCTGCAACCTGCAGTGAGAGAACACATGAATGTAGTATTTCCTTAATCTAATAGTGTGTCAATTATTTTCTCAATTCATCAAAGCTCAAGGTGATGATATCAAACGCCCCGAAACTCAAAGACATTCAGTTTGCAATCGCATAAGACAAATAAAAGCAGCAAATCCTCACAATTTTAAAGCAGGAACAAGGGAATCTTTCTCACGTATTCTCACCTTGCGTGATATTTCCCAAGGTTTAGTGACGGCACCAAGATCACAAGCTGTCATCATCATGGATCTGACAGGAATCAGATTTCACATAGTATTTGTGATATTAAAGATTTAGAGACATTACGTGTGTGTGTGTGTGTGTGTGTGTGTGTGTGTATGTGTGTGTGTGTGTGTGTGTGTGTGTGTGTAGGGTATTACCTGCACATGTCTCTATGAGCCTTCACGTTCCAGTTGTACTCTCCTTTGCTGACCAGCTCAAAGAACGTGTTTCTGTTCCTAAAGGGAAACAAGACATCCGCACATGTAGGTGTAAGTGACATAAATTCCACAAGGGGGCGGTGTTACCTAAAAGAAACCTGCAGTAAACGTTGTACAGAGATAGACTTAGTATGCTTTATTGTATAAATGAGTTAGTACACTGGAGTCAGACAAGTTCTGTGGACATTTCAGGAGATTTAACAGTTTAATAAACAGTGTGGTGTTTAGCAGAACATACTCAAAGTAGAGTGTGAGGTCTGTGGCCAGAATCGATTGTTTCAACAGCTGCATGAGGTCGCTGTACTCTGAGGACGAGAGGTTGGAGAAGATATTGTGACCCTGTGGAGACACATACAGAGATAACATGATAAATATTTTCTAAACACATTTTCTAACCGCACACAGAACAACCTCAAATAAAGAAGCACTAGTCCCAGGATTAATTATTCATTATGTTTAGCATGGGTACCATTTACTTAACAGAAGCTCCATATTACTCATTACATGGGTTTATTTTAAATATTATATATAAAATTAAATTATATAATTTGACTGCTGACAATACTGGCTCATCAGTCACAGATCATCTTTTTTGTTGTTTTTATCTCCTTTACCTTTCTTCTATTTCATCATCATTTTTATTCTCTCTACTGTGTTTCTGCAGCTTTTGTCTTCTTTTTTTAATTTTACCCTAATTCTGTCTTTTGTTTGGCCTTTCTGTTGTTAAAATGCCTTCTGGGTATCCTGCTTTGTTTTGTCTGTCAAAGCACTTTGTAAACTCTGTTTTTAAAGGTGCTATATATAAAATTGTTATC